>NW_027445470.1:0-141505 GCF_035582795.1 Mycteria americana | reverse complement strand
AGCCAGAGGTTTCTACATTTGGCAGCTGTTTCTGGACTTGGGGGACTGTTGGCAGGTTTAAGGTGTGCCCCTGGGCTTAAGGGTGTTTCTGGATTTGGAGGATGCCGACCAGTCTTGGGGGGCTGTGCTGGTGTGGTGGTTGCTGCCAATTTTGGGGGAAGCTTAAGGGTTTGGGGGTGTTGCTGTGTCAGGGGCATGCTGCCAGGTTTGGGGGGACCTGCCAGGTGTGGGGTGCATCTGGATTGAGGGTTTGTTCCTGGGTTTGGGCAATTGTACCAGGTCTAAGGGTTATTTTTGGTTTGGGGGTGCCTCATCTGCTCCAGTGGAAACAAGCCCTGTCCCTGCAGCAGTGCCAGCAGTGCGTCTCGTAAGGTGCTGGGCACCAGTGGGGTCACGCTGCCCTCTCTGGCTGCTTGTTCCAGCAGGTGGGATACCTGGTTGTCCACTCTTGAGAAGAGCTGGGGTGCCACCCTCACACGTTTGTAACTTGCCCTGCTTGAGGTGAAATCGTGTCTCTCACGGTTAGAGTACTTTGGGATAGTACACACCATGCTGTCTGCTCTGCCTTGGGAGTAAATGATGTGTTTCTGCTTGTAGTTTAATTGCCTTATTCCTTCTTTTGAATCTCTGATGCAGATCACTCGGGGCCATTGATGGAGGCTGATTTTTGCATTGTGCCTGCTGTTCTGCTTGGCAGGGCTGCAGGAGGGGAGCCGGGCAGCGCTGCTCCACTGCTGGCTGCTGGGGTAGCCGTGGAGGACAGAGGCTTTAAGAAATCCCTTCCCAAGTCCCACTGAAGCTCAAGAGGTTTTCTGCCAGTGGAGTTGCTGTGGCACTAAACATCACTTGGCAAGGGCTCTGACTTGTCCTGGGTTCCCCTTCGTTTCTGCTCTGTAGAAGACTGTTGGCAAGCATTGAATTTGGGCAGCCTCTGCTCCTGTTGAAATGTCTTGTTGCTTTTTGTCAGAAAGCGCTTTGTCAGACAACTGCCTAGTGAAGGAGGCTTCCAGTGATGGTTTGCTGTCTGGCTCTTCAGAAAAAGGACAGCCATGGAAATTAACATATTTAAGCTGGATGTAGTCAATGATATTATTTTGTAGTTTAGTTCCTCTGCATTTCTCTCTTTCTCTCTCACTCCCTCTCTGTCTTGGAGAGCTGAATAATCTAATAACCTGTTAAAGAGAAGATTAACCAGGTGCATACTCCTGTACTGAAGAGTACAATGTAGGAGAGAAAGGCAGAAGAGTCTGGTCAGGACACGTGTGAAAATGCAATGTGATTGGCAGTTTTGGCCGTGTTTGGCAGTGGTGGTTGCTGTCGCCCTGTTCTAGCTCAGTTCTTCTAGCTCAAACTCAGTGCAAATGTGGCCTGTGGGTTTCTTGCTTGGTTCTGCCCGTGCCTTTGGTTGGTGTGGGGTCTGTGTGGTTGGCTGGAGTGTGGCTTCATGCCTTCCCTGCTAGGCCCATTCGTCTGCTTTGGGAAGATTTAGAGCTGTTGGACAGGTGAGAGTGAGAGCAGGGAAGGCATCTGGCTTTGGGCTCTCATGTGAGTTCGTTAGTGCAAGGACAGTGACTACTGTTTGGCTTATGCCTGTTGTTCAGTCCAGGTACATCAGCCTCCAAGAAAGGGAGAAGCCTCAGGGCAGCGTCCTCCCCAGCGAGTTTGGTTCTAGGCGTCTGTCTGTCTGATGTCCGCTGAGGAACTGGTGCCTGCAAAGAATGATGTCGGGAGGTGCTGGGACTGCTTTCCCGAGGAAGAGCTACAGGCTGAGCCCTGGGCGAGAGAAGTCCAAGCTCCCAGGGAGAGGCCTGCACAGGCTGTGCACAAGCAGGACCCTTGTGGATGGGGCTGGGCGCCCCTTGCCTCACTGGAGATTCACTGCCTTCCAGGTGCTGATGAAACCTCCTGACAGGCGGTTGTAGCCAGGTGGGTGTCGGTCTCTTTTCCCAAGATAGTAGGAAAGATTTCTTCACTGAGAGGGTTCTTAAGGACTGGAACAGGCTGCCCAGGGAAGTGGTGGAGTCACCATTCCTGGAGGTGTTTAAAGGACCTGCAGATGTGGCACTTAGGGACACGGCTTTGTGATGGACTCGGCAGCGTTCGGTTTATGGTTGGACTCGATGAGCGTAAAGGTCTTTTCCAACCTCAATGATTCTATGATTCTATAATGTCTGAACTGTTGGCAGTACAGAATTAGGCAAGTGGACAAGCAAAAAGTGAGGAAATGTGGCTAAGCTGATGAGCTGCAAGAACATTACTGTGAAAAAATACTTTTTTCTTAGGAAAGTTTTAACATTCTTTTTCTTCCAGATCATCTTATTTGCTCACTTGTTCCTCAGACAGTCCCACACTGTCCAGCACAGCTGAAGGACACCCCTTTGTTCCTGCATTTCCCATGGATTCCCATGGCCTGATCGCCCTGTGCAAAAGCAACTCTGGATTTCCCATGTAGCACAGGTACAGAGGAAATGGAGAAGAGGTAAGGGTGCATTAGGAGGCATTTGGACTGAGACTCTCCACACTGGTAAAAACCTCCCTGAATGGGTGCTGGATTCAGAGCGGTGTCAGCGAGGGGAGAATGGGGCCCTTCTTTCTGAAGCAGAAGCAACTGGATTTGGCTGTGAGAATCTGCTCTTCCATTAGCAATCCCGTAAAGTAAAACTTCCTCCTCTCAGCCAACACACACGGCCCATTCATGCTGCTTCCTCCAACGCCGCAGATGCATGGGCAAAAGAGAAGAAGGAAGAAAGAAAATCCTCTAGCAATGTTTTACTCTTGGGAACCAGTCCTAGCTCCAAGCCTTGTTTCTTTCCTAAATGGCTATGAGCACCAGGACAGACTCCCGAGGCTGCAGTTTCTGTGGCTACCTTTCCCATGGATTTTTCTTGTGTTTTCCCCAGAAACTGCTGTGGCAAATTTCAGACCAGGTGCCAATCCAAATACTCATACTCAGAAAGGTTTAGCATCTCCTTCAACTTCAGCAGATTTCACATTCATATTCTTCACATTCATGTCTTCACATTCATATTATGATGTGAGCCCAACAGTATAAGAACATAAGGCTGCTAGATTAAATGCAAAAATCACATCAGTTTTCCCTTGCTGCATGTTTCTGCCATGCAGACCTCATGAAGGCCTAGCCCTGCAAGCTGGACATCCCCAGCTCCCCCATCAGCCGTATGGTGCAACAGCACATATGACAGGCACCAGGAGCCTGTATGATGTCACAGTGCGTCTCCATGACGAGCCAAGGTCTCTCCCCAGGGCCGCTCGGCAGCTGACACCACAACCTCTCCTGCCCCATCGCTACCTGCCCTCACCCTCGCCGTGCTCTGCGACCGAGAGCTGCCGCAGCCGACAAGCTCATCCACAGCCAGTGCGATGGCCAAGGCTGAGAAAGGTGAAGCATTGCTGCTCCTGCCGGGGAGGCTTCACAGAGGGCCTCTGTCAGGGAAGGCCCTCAGCAACTCTCCTGCTCTCGCCGTAGGCTTTGTAGCCACCTCCACCATGGACGGAGCCTGGGTGGGCACCTGGAGACCTCATCGCCCACGCGGCCCCATCATGGCCCAGTTCACCAGCCCGGGACCCAAGTACTCAATCCCCGGGACAACAGGTAAAACCACCATCGCAAGGCGGGGGCGGCACATCCACTGCCTCCAGGGGACGAGCAGCCACAGCTCCATTCCCCTTTGCTCCAAGCCTCCATGCTCTCAGCTGCAGCAAGGACACAGGCCTGCCAGAGGAAGGCTCAGGCTGCTCCCAGGAAAGCCCCGGAAAAGAGCTGCCTGACTCTGCTGAGCACAGAGGTGGCCTTAGTAGGGCCTTAACCCCTGAGCGCACAGGAGCAAGCTTGATTTGTGTCTTTTCTACAAACTTGGTGCTCCCACCTCACCCTTGTCTTCTTCTCCTCTTCTTCTTCTCCTTGTCTTTGTCTTCTCCTCCTTCTCTTCCCCTCTTCTTCTCCTTCTTCATCTTCTCCTCTCAGACTTCATCTTCTCTTCCTATTCTTCTTCTTCTCCTCCTCGGTAATAGCAGTAAAGGTTCCATTTCTGTCCCATCGGGGCTTCGGGAAAGCAAAACATCACAGAGGCCATCTTTACATTTGGTTTCAGTTAGCTTAGCAACTGTGTCCGTGTTTCCTGCTTCATAACAATAGCATTCTGGTCATCTTCTGATTAATTGCACAGTGCCTACCTTGTTCTTGCTGGAAGTCATTGTACCATTGTATTGACCCGCTGGTATCAGTCTTGGAGGAAAAAATCACACGGGAAGGGAATTTCTTGAGGCCGGCAACTCCAACTACTCCACTTAAAACTAGCTTGAAATATGCAGTTGCAGGCAGGTGTCCTTTTCTTCATCGGCTTTTCTTCCTAGGCTACCTGGATCACAATCCCACCAAAACCAAAGCCCCTGCCTACACATTTCGAGGGGCCAAGCCTCCCGTCGCAGACAGCTGCTCTCCGGGTCCTCGGTACTACGTCCCGCCCTCCATCACCAGGAACGGGAAGTACGTGGCTCCAGCACAGCACATCTGCGGACTTCCCAAGATTAAGACCGAGGTCACTCCTGGACCAAGTGAGTACCATTTCTCCAGCCCTTCTTTCAGGCAAGACAAGCACACCTTACTTTTGCCCTGTGCTACTGGGGTACAAAACCATCAGCTCACGCCCTGAAGGAGCTTCAGAGGTTTCCAGACACAAAGCAAACAAGGCTGAGCCCCTCCCTCTGACCTTTCCTCTTTGGCTTGAGCAAAAGAGCCCAGCTTCACTGTTTTTCTCCGCTTCTCCTCTGCCATAGGTGACTACTCCACCGACAAGGCCAACAAACACCTCTATAAATGCGCGCCGGCGCAGTCCATGGCCTTCCGGCACAAGGTGGTCAAAACCGACGAATCTCCAGGTAAGGGCAGGGGGGAAATACACAGACTTGCAGCCGGCGTGTCCTCCAGGGAAAATCTGCTGCCCAGCTTTTTCAACAGGCCTAGGGAAAAGCCTCCACAGCAGGGCACAACAGTCTCTTGAGAAGCTTGCTTGATGCCCCAGAGCACCAACTTCTCTCATCCCACAGAAGAACGGGCAACTCAGGCTTGGAGCTGCCAACACACACCACATGCGGCAGAAGAAAGAGGCAGTGGGAGGAGGGACAAGACATCCTTCCTGCTCCTCGCAGCAGGCTGCTTCTCTCCCAGCCACGTGCTGCCCCTCTCCCCGCAGGACTCACACGCTCTCTTCCCATTCCCCTTCCAGGTCCTGGCACCTACACCCTGCCTAGGCTGGTGGGACCCAACACAGCCTACACCCACGCCAGCCCGTGCTACTCCCTGAAAGGGAAGAGCAAGCACAGGGGCTTTGCTGAAGACCTCTCCAAGGTGAGCTACGCTTCTCTGCTCTCTCATGGCAGCAGCTGAAGCTCAGCTGCTCTCCTCAGGGCAGAAGGGCTCCCACACCTTCTGCAGCCTCTCTTAACGCACACTTCCCTGCACCAGCAGCAAAACCCAGGAAGCCACAGGTCCCCTGGCTCTCTTGCTGTTAACAGGAACACCGACACCTGCAGTGCCTCCCTGTCCAACACTAACAGTTTTGGTGGGGCAGAGCTCACCAGCACTAATGGGAATCTCCCTCCTCCTCTGGGAAATCTGCCTCTCTGCAGGGGAACAGGAGGTGCCCTTGTTCCAATTGCTCCATGCCCCTCACACCACTCCTCTGGCCAGCCAGCTCAACTAGCACAGCCCGCGTGGGCACCCGGCAAGCATCAACACCTGCCTTTTGTACCCAACCACCTCCTTGCCTCTCTTACAGACGCCAGGTCCTGCTGCATTCCCCAAGGTAGAACTGGACGTCTACAAAAAAAGGGCTCCCATGTACACGATGGGAACCAAAAGTAGACTTGCAGGCGACAAAACAGTGAAGCCGGGGCCAGCAGACTACTGCCTGGGAAAGGTAAGGCAGCCTGCCCGCCTCTCCTCCTCTGCTTTGCAACACCCAGCCCTTAAGCATCTCCCCCTTCTGACGGGGCTTCTGACAACTCCAGACCACCTTACTGGAGTGACAAAATGCAGGACGCAGGCCTGCTCCCTTGCCTTGGCCCAAAGCCCAGCAGAGGGAGGCCAAAGAACATCTCTTTGCCTCTCCACTAGCTCAGCCATTCAGTGCTGATACGTGCTCACACATCACAAGCTCCTCAGGAGGACACTGCGCTGCAGACGAGAAAAGCAGACCCAAGAGGGGACTTTTCTCATGCACTGGGGATCAGCTGGGAGGGCAGGGGCATCTAGCAAAATGTGGCTGGAGCTAGAAGGCCTCTGGACTTGGAGCAAGTTCCAGTGCCAGCTCAGCTCCAGCCATGACCCTTCCCTGCCAGGTGGAGTGGCCATGTCACTCCATTTTGCGTCAAACACAAGATCTTGGCTGTTGAGTGGCCTTCTGAAAACACTTGAGGGATGTATTTTACCCACACCAAACTCTTTCTCTCCTGCCTTTATAGTCCTCCCCAAATAGGGGAGAACTGCCAATCGCTAACAGCAGCAGACCATTAGAAATGTCCTGCTCACGCAGGAGGTTTCCAACAAGTGTGCCACGGGGACAGGGGGAGTTAGGTAAAACTGCCCAGACATGCCTGCAGCAATGCACGACAAAGGGCACATGCACTTACAGCAACTTGTTATGCCAGACGGCCTTCACTGAAGACAAGTCTTCTTGAGAACAAGGCACCATGGTCACCCTTTTTTCCTCACTTTTCCCCTTCCAGGTGACGCTGATCAAGCCCCAGGCACCTGCTCCCACTTTTGGACTCCGACATTCCCTCTACACGGCTCCTCTCATATCTCTGATATGATTCTAATAAAACAACACATCCCCAAAGATCTGGTCTGTCCACCTTCAGCTGCAGGGAGAGGAGGTGTGCGTGAGGGAGTACAACCGTCTCTCTCCATTTCATGTTTATGCCTCAGCCAAAACACTGCAGGATGAGGATAAGGGACGAGCACTGGTATCCTTAGGTGTCATCAAGGCAGAGAGCTCTGACAGCACGCTTTCACCCGACTGGAGCTAGAGCTCAATCTGGCTGCTGCTGTAAAAGACAACAAAAAACACTTCTTCAAATGCATTAGCAGCAAAAGGAGAGCTAAGGAGAATCTCCAGCCCCTAGTAGATGGGGGAGGGAACACAGTGACCAAGGATGAGGAAAAGCCTGAGGTACTTAATGCCTTCTTTGCCTCAGTCTTTAATAGCAGGGCCAATTGTTCTCTGGGTACCCAGCCCCTGGAGTTGGAAGATGTCGGAGTGGGAGACGGACCCGGAGTAACGATGAATCTCAATATGAGTATGGTCGTCCTCCTTTATTCAGATTACTTAACAGGTTTATATAGAAGCTAAGCAAAGCTCGCGCTAACAGCGACTATTCTATTGGATAACTATACTTGTCCACGCACTTAAAACAATTATATGATTGGTACAAAGTTGCTGTTCACGCACTGTTCACAAAGGGGGGTTTATCAGCACTTTCCCAGGCTTAGTCCCGTTTATCTTGCTTTACCAAGTACTCCTTCTGCTGTTCTCAAGGGAATTTCACCTTGATCTCTGTCTCCCAGGCCCCATCAAAGGCTGGATTGCTCACATCAATTAAGCTGTGTCCTTTTTCACTTAACCATTCTTCCACAATTCCCCCTTCTTGTTTTTGAGCGATCCAGGCATGATTTATCATGGTTCTAAAAGCCTTTTTTACACAGCTACATGCTACACAAAAACACAGACCTATGATAACTAAAATTATTAAAAGTCGTAATCCCTCAGCTAACAAACCCTTTAGCCATGATGGTAAGGACCCAAACAAACTGGTTAACCATTCATCAAAAAACCCCTGATTTTGTCGAATTTTGTTGGCATGCTCTTTCAGCCATCGTAGTTGTTTGTGAATTGATTCACTGTGATCAGACAGGTTCATACAACACATGCCTTCAAAATCCTCACAACCATGACCTTGGGCTAATAATAAAAAATCAATTGCTGCTCTATTTTGCAAAATTGCGTGGCGTAAGCTATTTTGATCCTTTAATAGTGTTTCTATTACCTGGGTGGTGACTTTTGCTTGTTTTTTTAGCCCAACAGGCTAATTGCCCAACCTGTTTCAGGGCTCGTCCTGCTGCCCCCCCAGGTATGAACAGGGACAGGAACACTCTCTCAGTGGTACTGAGGAGGGCAAGTTCATCATCACAATCCGGGGAAAGACCCGTGATTTCTCGTTTTGTTCGATGTTTGATTTCTATTGTTTTATTTCTTACATCTTTCCACCAATTTTGATCTGGGGCTAATAACGTTAATTTTCCAAGATAGCACGGCCCACCAAACACGTTCTGTGGAACTCCTTGCCACGCTCTATCACCACATATTAAAAAGACATCTGGAGGCAAGGCCTTAGGAGTGCCATTGTTCCAGATTGGTACTCCTCCCTTAGTCTCGGCTCCTAGGGCCGCCTGGTCCCCACAATAACCAGCTGGATCGTAATAATCGTTATAGCGCCTTTCTTTTGATGTGACATTTGTCCACTCAATCCAGTTAAATGTTCTATAATAATTGGTGCCAGTAAAGGCGGGTCCTCCAAATATAAAACAAGTTTGAGTCCCATTTTTTGTTTTATTGCCAATCCTCATTGATCGTAATAAGCTTAACTCTTGGGGGTCCCACGGCAGTGTAACATTTAGACTATTGATGAGTGTGGCACTGCAGCCACTAACATTGGTAGCTCGACTACAGTTTTTTGTAGCAAAACTACTAAAGTCAGTTGCCTTAAAACCTGGTACCCCTAGTAGACACGTCCGGAAAGGCTCTGTAGCAGACGCAAGTGAGAGGCAAAACGCTTGTTGACCTGTTTTGTTCGCCCAGGTAACCCACATATTTTCTCTGGGCTCAATTTTGTGAAGACTCATCACCACCGGGAGTACTATCCTGATGATCAGGGGTAGGTTCATCTTGCTCGTTGGATGAGCCATGAGGAGTTAGAACAGGCTTCACGTTTCTGCTCGGCACCCACACTGGACCGTGACCTGTGGAAACACACATATATCCTCGACCATTAAATATAACTGGGACTGGCCCTAGCCACATTCCAGAGGCAGGATCCTTGTAATTTACTTTAAATTGTGGTAGTGTCATTGTATCATTAAATTTAAGGTGCTGATGATGGATTACTACCGGCGGTTCTTCTCTATCTCCCATAAGACAGAGAAAGTTCAGTGTAAACAGTACACGATGCACCCTCTGTTGAGGGTCTACCTCTATATCCTTTTGCTTATTTAGATAGTCCTTCAGAATTTGATGCGTGCGCTCCACTAGTCCTTGACCAGTAGGCGAGTGTGGGATCCCTGTAACATGATTGACTCCCCATTTTGCTAAAAATGCTCTAACTTTTTGGCTAATATAAGCAGGCCCATTATCTGTTTTGATACGCTCAGGCACACCTAGCACCGCAAAACAAGCAAGCAAATGTTTACATACATGATGCGCCTTTTCTCCAGGCAACGCAGTTGCCCATATCATTTTTGAAAAGGTGTCTATGGTGACATGCAAATATTTCAATCGACCAAATTCGGGAACATGTGTGACATCCATCTGCCATAATTCTAACGCTTTTAATCCTTTTGGATTCACTCCAGACCCTATGCCTGGACCGTGATTTCCACATTTTGGACAGGCCTGGATTATACCTCTTGCTTCATTTTCCATTAAATTAAATTGTCTTTTTAGACCTTTAGCATTTTGGTGGAAATTTTCATGACTTTGTCTAGCTTGTTGAAATTTGTCCATAGGAGGTGCGTGGCACACGGGACTAACCAGACTGTCAGCCAGCTGATTACCTTGACCAAGACCAAGGTCCAATTGATGGCTACGAATATGGATGATACAGCAGGCTGCTGTACGTTGACCTAATACAGACCGCAGTCTGATAAATAAACTCCCCAATCTAGGATTCGTTGTTTCCCGTAATAGGGCATCTTCTAGACGTGGCACTATTCCAGCCACATACATTGAATCAGGTACCACATTTAAGGGAATATTTATCCAATTAGTCAAAGCCCAAATTACTGCAGTCAGTTCCAAAGTCTGGAGGGAATCTTGAGGCTGCCCCTCCATGACATACTGCTTCCAATTGTCGCCTTCCTTCCAGACACAGGCTGCACGCCGCAGGCGCTTGCCTGCATCTGTATACACAGTGACACCATCTGGTAATGGGTTGTTGCTTACTTTGGATCTCTGTATCCACTGATTCCGTCTTAACATCTGCCATAATTTTCTTTGTGGTTGTTGAGAGTGTATTTTACCATCATAGCCTAATAGGGCATTCTGTATGGCCTCAGCATTACAAAGCCACCACTCTACCTCCACGGCACTAACAGGTATACTAATGTCCTCTGGTTCCTGGCCACTAATTTCTATAATTCGTGACCGTCCTTTCCGTATTAATTCACCTACTGCTTCAGTTCGTGTTTGGATACTCCTTTTTGGTTGTACGCTTAAAAATACCCATTCTAAAATATTGAACATATCTCCTTGTCCTTTGCATTTGGCAGTGGCAGTGGCATTTAATTGAAGGGTTGAGGTAAGTTCCCCTTTCTTATTTTGCCACTGACAAATGACTGCATAAGGTGAGTCTTTTCCATTACAGACGATTAACGATATTGGCAGTGGTAAGATGCGGCGCGATGACCAAGCTGCGTGCATTTTTTGAATGATTTGCTGTAGCACCGTGTGGTGCTCCATTGTTAATGTCACTTTGACCGCAGGATTTGTCCCGCGCAATAACGCAGTCAGGGGTGCAATGTCAGTATTAGAAATACCAACACAATTGCGAACCCATTGAATGTCCCCAAGCAAGGTTTGGATGTCATGTAAGGTATGCAGTTGAGTGACAAGCTCTGTTTTTTGTGGTCGGATTTTTGAGTCTGTAATAGACCACCCAAGATATTTCCAAGGGGCAGTATGCTGCACCTTCTCTGGTGCAATGACAAGCCCCTTTTTCGCTAATATGGTAGTGAGCTGGCGCAATGACTCGTCTGAGAATGGCTGTTCTCGACAGCAAAGAATATTGTCCATATAATGATAAATTATCGTATTTGACCATTGGGCTCGAAGTGGTTGCAGCGCCCACGCTACATACAATTGACACAGTGTGGGTGAATTTTTCATTCCTTGTGGTAAAACAACCCATTCGTATCGCTCTGCCGGTGCAGCCTTGTTCACCGTCGGCACAGAGAAGGCGAAACGTTGAGTGTCTTGTGGGTGCAGTGGAATGGTAAAAAAACAGTCTTTTAAGTCGACTATCAAGATGTGCCATCCACGTGGTAACATACTGAGAGATGGCATTCCGGGCTGCAACGCACCCATAGATTGCATTTGGTCATTGACTTTACGCAAGTCATGCAAAAGTCGCCATTTTCCACTTTTCTTCGGGATTACAAAAATGGGAGTGTTCCAGGGACTAACAGAAGGTTTAATATGTCCAGCTGCCAGTTGTTCAGCAACCAATTGTTTGGCAATTTGCAGTCACTCTTTAGTCATGGGCCACTGGTCAACCCACACAGGCTCATTTGTAAGCCATGTAAGTGATGGGTTGGGCGGCTGCTCCCCAGTGCCCATGACTAAAAATGCTTTGTTGTCAGAACGGCTCCAATTTGACTTAGCACATCTCGCCCGATTAGTGCTTCTAACGTCCCAGGCAAGGGCAACACATACACCTTAAGAGTGGCATGCTGCCCCTCCGGAAACTGTAAATGTATTGGATGTTTGCTAATATAGGGTACTGATTGTCCACCAACTCCTGCAATACTTGATGTTGGTAGTTCTACTGGCCAACTTGAAGGCCATATGTTGCGGCTGATGATTGTAACATCCGCCCCAGTATCTAACATCGCATCAATTTGTTGCGATGTGCCCTGTTGAGTAATAGTAATTTTCATTGTTGGCCGCTGATTTAATTTTGTTGTAAAACAAACAGCAGGGCCAGTGGACCCGAAACCTTGATTGCCCCGTCGAACATTTGATTGAGGCATATGGGTCAATGGGTTGCTAATAGCAACTATTTGTGCGATTTTACTACCTTTAGGAATAAACACTGGTGGACAAACAGTATAGACCATGATGTAGATACGACCCGTGTAATCTGCGTCGATTACTCCAGGTAACACGATGAGACCTTGTACACCGGCGGAGGACCGGCCTAGTAGCAATCCTCCAACATTGCTTTCTTGATGAACAAGAGGTCCTATAACATTGCTGGGAACTTTCTGGACATTAGAGTCAACGAGGGTGACATCTACTGTGGTTTCCACGTCGACTCCCAGGCTTCCTCGGGTGGCTGGTAGGCACTGTTGTAGAAAACCCGTGTTCCGTTTTGGGGGTTCATTTGTGTCTGCGCGCGACCTCTCTCCGCGCTCGGCTTCCAGTTTCCCGAGCATGCCTTGGTAGCATGATTGTTTTTCTGGCAGTGGTCACACCAAACTGCAGCACGACAATTCGTTTTCATGTGGCCTGATTCCCCACAGCGAAAGCAGCTGCCACAAAAAGGTTATCCTGGCGGTCGGCGAGGTTTTCCTTTGGGAGTAGGGCCTTGTTTTTTCTGCACCACTGCAGCTAGTGGCTGCATTATTTCTCGAACTGCTCCTTGGACCGCAGCAGCAACGGTATTTCCCTGTCGTTGTGTTTCGGCTCTTTCTACTCGTAGAAGCATTTCCTCTACTCCAGCTCCTTTGGGCAAACTGGCTAGCATTTGTCTTGTTGTCTTATTAGCATTATCAAAAGCTAATATTTTGAACATTTGTTGTCTGTTGTCTTTTGATAGATCAGGATGATTCACGATAGCTTCCCAGAGCCGATCTACAAAATTACTGTATTTCTCGGTTGCTCCTTGTTGGAGATTACTAAAGGAGGGAACGTTGGATCCCGGTAGGCTAAGGAATGCCTCAAGTGCTAGCTGAGCAGACAATTGTAGCATATTCGCTGGAAAAGTTATCTGCACTTGATAGTCGCTGTATGGTCCTTGCCCTACGAGCATATCCGCAGTGACTCCACGAAGTGGGTCCCCGTCTCTTTGTCTTTGAGCAGCAGCATTAATGGCTCGCTGTTGCCAGGATGACATCCACAGTAAATACTGTGTTGGGGTAAGTAACAGTCTCATCAGGTTTTGACAATCATATGGACACATGAGGTCGGCAGAAAAGATCCAACTAACAATTTGTCTTGTAGCCTCGGATTTTAATCCATATGTGGAGACGGTGGTTCGGGCTTGTTGCAGTATTTTCCAATCATGAGGTCCCCACTTTCCTTGCCCGTCTCTCTGCACAACTGGAAACGCTAGTGTCATAGGGCCTTCAGCCCCCCCCACAGGCTTCCACTGTCCTTCTACAATTGCATCTTTGATGACACCGCTCCAGCGTGTGGGTTTAGGGAGTGCTGGAAGGTTCATTAAACATGGAGGCACAGCTTCTCCTTTCCTTTTTGTTTGTAATTCCAGAGTATCAAGACGTTTTAAAACTGCTTGCAACATTTTTGCAGTGGCATCAGAGAATTGTGGCAGCTCCTCCCCGTTAGGTGATGTGGTAGTTCCAGAGGATTCCGTAGAGGGAGGTAGAGGCGGATAGAATAAGGTTGAGGGCGGCAACGGAGGCGCGGAGGGTGGTTCACTGGGCGGAGCTGCAGGGGGAAGTCGGCAGGCTGTTCCGCCCAAGTCGTTAGGTTCTGTCGCTCCCGCCCCTCCAGGGGGTTTTGGCGGAGCTACTTCCGCATTCGCTTCACAGTTTGCATTAACCCTGCTAACTGGAACTTCCGCCTTTTCTGGCGCCTGCACTGATTCCGCCATAACACGCAGTTCAGAAACGTTTTTACAGACAGTTCCAGACACGCCTCTCACGGCAGGCAGCCCAAAAAATCGCGCAATAGGTCCCGGTTTGATTTCGGGCTTATCTTTAGACACTCCCGGACCTAACATTTGGGCAGCAGCGCAAGCTACTTCCCTCTCCGCCTTCATCGCTTTCAAAGTTTCCAAGACAGTGTTCCAGAGACCACGAACCGCCTTTATTTCCTTTTCTTCCTTTTTAACCCCCTCTATTGTTTTCTGCCACATTGTTCCTCCAAAATCTCACCATTCCGATACGGAAAATAACATGCAGGTGTCAGAAAAGTGACCCCAACATTGTCCCAATTTAATCAACCTTATTAACTGCTTCACTGGTGCTTCTGTCCCTCTCTTAGAGAGGATTCCAGTGAGCAACGTGGCCGCAGCTTCTGTTTCCATCACTGCGCCTGAGAGGTGAGGAGCGACCTCACACCAGCGTCTGCCCTGCTTCTTGCTCCAGGCAGCGCTTCCCTCAGCCGTGGTTTCCCAACTCCCCTCCTCTAGCTGCTTACCGCAGTCATGGAGATTTCATCGGTGCATCCTCTGCTACCAGATGTCGGAGTGGGAGACAGACCCGGAGTAACGATGAATCTCAATATGAGTATGGTCGTTCTCGTTTATTCAGATTACTTAACAGGTTTATATAGAAGCTAAGCAAAGCACGCGCTAACAGCGACTATTCTATTGGATAACTATACTTGTCCACGCGCTTAAAACAATTATATGATTGGTACAAAGTTGCCGTTCACGCACTGTTCACAAAGGGGGGTTTATCAGCACTTTCCCAGGCTTAGTCCCGTTTATCTTGCTTTACCAAGTACTCCTTCTGCTGTTCTCAAGGGAATTTCACCTTGATCTCTGGCTCCCAGGCCCCATCAAAGGCTGGATTGCTCACATCAATTAAGCTGTGTCCTTTTTCACTTAACCATTCTTCCACAGGAAGATAGGGACGGGGACCAGAATGGAGCCCCCATAATCCAGGGGGAAATGGTCAGTGACCTGCTGCACCACTTAGACCCTCACAAGTCTATGGGGCCTGATGAGATCCACCCGAGAGTGCTGAAGGAATTGGCAGAGGTGCTCATCAAGCCCCTTTCCATCATTTACCAGCAGTCCTGGCTAACTGGGGAGGTCCCAACTGACTAGAGATTAGGAAATGTGACGCCCATTATCAAGAAGGGCCAGAAGGAGGACCCGGGGAATTACAGGCCTGTCATCCTGACCTTGGTACTGGGAAGCTGATGGAGCAGATCATCCTGAGTGCTATCACACGGCATGTAGAGAATAACCAAGGGATCAAGCCCAGCCAGCATGGGTTCAGGAAAGGCAGGTCCTGCTTGACCAGCCTGATTTCCATCTACGACAAAGTGATCCACCTAGTAGATGAGGGGAAGGCTGTGGATGTTGTCTATCTAGACTTCAGTAAAGCCTTTGACATGGTTTCCCACAGCATTCTCCTGGAGAAACTGGCTGCTCATGGCTTGGACGGGTGTCCTCTTCACTGGGTAAAGAACTGGCTGGATGGCCAGGCCCAAAGAGTGGTGGTGAATGGAGTTTACTCCAGTTGGCGGCCGGTCACAAGCGGTGTTCCCCAGGGCTCTGTGTTGGGGCCAGTTCTGTTTAATATCTTCATCAATGATCTGGATGAAGGGATCGAGTGCACCCTCAGTAAGTCTGCAGATGACCCCAAGTTGTGCGGGAGTGTTGATCTGCTGGAGGGTAGGCAGGCTCTGCAGAGGGACCTGGACAGGCTGGATCGATGGGCTGAGGTCAATTGTATGAGGTTCAACAAGGCCAAGTGTTGAATCCTGCACTTGGGTCACAACAACCCCATGCAACGCTACAGGCTTGGGGAAGAGTGGCTGGAAAGCTGCCTGCCAGAGAAGAACCTGGGAGTATTGGTTGACAGGCACCTGAATATGAGCCAGCAGTGTGCCCAGGTGGCCAAGAAAGCCAATGGCATCCTGGCTTGTATCAAAAATAGTGTGGCCAGCAGGAGTAGGGAAGTGATCGTGCCCCTGTACTTGGCACTGGTGAGGCCGCACCTCGAATGCCGTGTTCAGTGTTGGGCCCCTCACTACAAGAGAGACATTGAGGGGCTGGAGCGTGTCCAGAGAAGGGCAACAGAGCTGGGGAAGGGTCTGGAGCACAAGGCTGATGGGGAGTGGCTGAGGGAACTGGGGTTGTTTAGCCTGGAGAAAAGGAGGCTGAGGGGAGACCTCATCGCTCTCTACAACTACCTGAAAGGAGGGTGTAGAGAGGTGGGGGTCGATCTCTTCTCCCATGTAACAAGCGATAGGACGAGAGGAAATGGCCTCAAGTTGCACCAGGGGAGGTTTAGACTGGATATGAGGAAATTTTACTTCACTGAAAGGGTTATCAAGCATTGGAACAGGCTGCCCAGGGAAGTGGTTGAGTCGCCATCCCTGGAGGTATTTAAAAGATGTTTGGATGAGGTGCTCAGGGACATGGTGTAGTGGTGGTCTTGGTAGTGTTAGGTTTACGGTTAGACTCGATGATCTTAAAGGTCTTTTCCAACCTATACGATGCTGTGATTCGCTGATTCTGTGTTTTACCCACCCCCAAGTGCATCCAAAGTAATAATGGGTCGCATTTCACAGCCACTGTGCTGCAAGAGTGGGCTCGACGGGAAGGCATCGAATGGGTGTTCCATACACCATATTATCCCCACGCCAATGGGATTAATTCAGAGATATGCTGATGTCTCACGCCACAGCTGGGACATGCGATTGCCACAGGTGGTCTGTATTGTTAACAACTGCTGGGGAAGTTATGGAAACCCCAAAATCCGAGCATTCTGTCCTGCGAGACCATTAACGGGCAATGACCCTATACCGGACGATAAAAGGGACCAGTTCCCACTACAGACATATGTGGGCCAACCTGTAATGGTGGAACGAGCTTCCATTGGCATCGTGCCCATGACCCTGCAAAACCCAGAGGCTTATATGCCTGGCAAGGTCTGGACAGGAGCAGAAAATCCCACCGTATTAGTGCTCAGTGGATAATCCCTGACTTCTAACCCTGAAAGCCCGGTCCAGGGGATTGAGGCCTTTTGTTTTTGTAGTCTCTTAAACACGATGGAGGGATGGACCATTCTGTTGCTCCTACTGGTAGCGACGGCAACTGATGCGGACAACTCGGACCTGGATGGCAACGTAGTGGCAAAGCTGATGGTAAGATTTGCACGGATGATGAACCTAAGATGGGTAACAGTCTCTTGACCCACCCCCAGGTCAGCGGAGGACCCCTCACCCATTTTTGTCCAGGACATCATCATATCTCTAGCCCTTGAATTAACACGGCATCGATATAACAATTATAGCTGGAAGTTCCGGGAAAGCATAGGGGACGTAGGCTATACCCGTATTGTTTATAGCTGGCCACCAGGCACAATAAATGCTAGTTCGGTATGGGATGCTTAATGCAATTACATTCTCCAACCAACCCATAAAGTCACAGGTGGGCGTCAACGGCACCACACCCTGTCCCAAAGTTCTCTGAGGAACCACCGAACGCGGCTTTCTATGGGACATTGCTGATCACTCACTGGTGTATCCCAAGCCACTGAACGCTCCTTGGTGTATCCTGACAGAGACGGTACCGAATGCCCTAGCACGTGCAATAACAACTCATTCGACTGCCCGCCCAGTTGCACGTGGGCCAGGTACACCTATGCACCTGGTTGGTACGGGGGAAGAGATGAGGCACACCCGACAGGGGCATGTCCGCTCTGGGACTGCCAAGTGGAAATGGGGTGCGAGGCTCTAGGTAAGATGCCCCTGGTGTGGCTATATCCACCGGCCCAAGAAGCCTTGGTACAAGGCTGCTTATGCAGCAATACCAGCTATTCCCGTCCCTCTGTCCTACGTTGCCATAAAAGAGACTGTCGTCGCCCCCTCACCAGCACTCCAGGTTCGTGCCAAACATCTTTTGTCTCCGCACCTCCTAATTTACTGTGGGTGTGCTCTGATGGCCGCCTATATTCCCAGCTATACCCAACTATCCCCAAACTGGCCTGCACGTTAGCCATGCTTTCCCTCCGTCCTATCACCCGGGAAGGGCCCGTACCGCAGCAATGGTGGGATCGTGTGCCGAGGGCTGTACGGGAGGGGTGGAAAAATGCTCCAGCGAGGACGGGGTGGTGGTTAGAGTCAATCTTTGGAATGGGGATCGCTCCAGTGCAAAACAGACACGCTATTCTAGAGCTGAGCCTACAGCTAGAGGTGCTAATAAACTCTACGCGTGACAGCATGGGCTTCTTAAGCCATCAATGACAAGACAACGGCAAGATGACCATTCAAAACCGAGCCATGTTAGACTGAATCCTATTGAAGGAGAAAGGTGTATGCAGGAGGTTGAATCTATCGGTAGACGACTGTTGCATCCACATCCTGAATGCTTGGGTGCCACTACAAGAACAGATGAAGAAGATGAAGAAGATAGCTAAAGACACGACAGAAATGGCTGCTGCGCTAGGGACTAATTGGTTGGGGAAAGTTTTTAACGCGTTTGGGGTTTTCCCTGTCAGGGAGGCTAATTAGCTTCCTTCAATCTCTGATAACGATCATAATTGGAATTGTTGTAATTTGTATTATTATAAACTGCATTAAGAGCACCAGAACGAAATCCACGCCCACCGTGAAGTCCGCTCCCTTAAAACCCGCCCCTGAAACTCCCGCTACCGTGAATCCCACTTGTGACACTGACGTGCCCCTAAACCTGACCCATGCGACTGGCGTTACCCCCCCGAGCCCCGTCCGTATCTTAGACGTCCCAATACAACCCCAGGATTGTGCTCACACGTTCGCCCGTTGCTATTGTTAATTGGTGCTACAACGTTGGATATTGTTACGTGGGTGATAGTTTATTGTGGGGTGACTGCTTGGTTGCTGACGATACCTTGCGAGAGCTGAAAGACGTTTAAAGAATGGTGATCCACAGTGGGTGTTGAACTCACCAAACTTGCTGGGGAGGACGCTGCCCTGAGGCTTCTCCCTTTCTTGGAGGCCGATGTACCTGGACTGAACAACAGGCATAAGCCAAACAGTAGTCACTGTCCTTGCACTAACGAACTCACATGAGAGCCCAAAGCCAGATGCCTTCCCTGCTCTCACTCTCACCTGTCCAACAGCTCTAAATCTTCCCAAAGCAGACGAATGGGCCTAGCAGGGAAGGCATGAAGCCACACTCCAGCCAACCACACAGACCCCACACCAACCAAAGGCACGGGCAGAACCAAGCAAGAAACTCACAGGCCACCTTTGCACTGACTTTGAGCTGGAAGCACTGAGCTAGAACAGGGCGACAGCAACCACCACTGCCAAACACGGCCAAAACTGCCAATCACATTGCATTTTCACACGTGTCCTGACCAGACTCTTCTGCCTTTCTCTCCTACATTGTACTCTTCAGTACAGGAGTATGCACCTGGTTAATCTTCTCTTTAACAGGTTATTAGATTATTCAGCTCTCCAAGACAGAGAGGGAGTGAGAGAGAAAGAGAGAAATGCAGAGGAACTAAACTACAAAATAATATCATTGACTACATCCAGCTTAAAAATGTTAACTTCCATGCCTGTCCTTTTTCTGAAGAGCCAGACAGCAAACCATCACTGGAAGCCTCCTTCACTAGGCAGTTGTCTGACAAAGCGCTTTGTGACAAAAAGCAACAAGACAATTCAACAGGAGCAGAGGCTGTGCAAATTCAATGCTTGCCAACAGTCTTCTACAGAGCAGAAACGAAGGGGAACCCAGGACAAGTCAGAGCCCTTGCCAAGTGATGTTTAGTGCCACAGCAACTCCACTGGCAGAAAACCTCTTGAGCTTCAGTGGGACTTGGGAAGGGATTTCTTAAAGCCTCTGTCCTCCACGGCTACCCCAGCAGCCAGCAGTGGAGCAGCGCTGCCCGGCTCCCCTCCTGCAGCCCTGCCAAGCAGAACAGCAGGCACAATGCAAAAATCAGCCTCCATCAATGGCCCCGAGTGATCTGCATCAGAGATTCAAAAGAAGGAATGAGGCAATTAAACTACAAGCAGAAACACATCATTTACTCCCAAGACAGAGCAGACAGCACGGTGTGTACTATCCCAAAGTACTCTTGGGATTAATAGTGTAAAGTAAATTGTGAGAGATATGATTAAAATTGTGGGAGACACAACAAAGTAATCGTGAGAGACACGATTTACCTCGAGCAGGGCAAGTTAAAAATGTCTGAGGGTGGCACCCCAGCTCTTCTCAAGGGTGGGCAGCCAGGTACCCGAGCTGCTGAAACAAGCAGCCAGAGAGCGCAGCATGACCACCCTGGTGCCCAGCACCTTACGAGATGCACTGCTGGCACTGCTGCAGGGACAGGGCTTGTTTCCACTGGAGCAGATGCTGCTGTCAACAGCTTTCCACCCAATGGCACCCCCAAGCTTGAAATAACCCTTAGACCTGGTACCATTGCCCAAACCCAGGAACAAACCCTCAATCCAGATGCACCCCACACCTGGCAGCACCTCCCAAACCTGGCAGCCTGCACCTGACACAGCAACACCTCCAAACCCTGAAGCTTCCCCCAAAATTGGCAGCAACCACCACACCAGCACAGCCCCCCAAGACTGGTCAGCATCCTCCAAATCCACAAACACCCCTGAGCCCAGGGGCACAGCTTAAACCTGCCAACAGTCCCCCAAGTCCAGAAACAGCTGCCAAATGTAGAAACCTCTGGCTTGAGAAGGGGCTGGGCAGCCGGCTCCAGGGGAGCCTGCTTGAGCAGGCGCTTGGACTAGGTGGTCTCTAGAGCTGCCCTCCAACCTCCACCATTCTGGGATTCTGTGAAAGGTGGCCTTGCATGTGTTGACAGGGACCTTGTCTATCACAGGCACGCCTAAAGTGGCGAGCACAGCAACAGGAACGGGGCCAACTGCATGGGGATGTGGACAGCACTAAGAGGGGGGACTAGGATGTACGGAGCAAGGGGGTGGGGACCTGGAAAAGTTTGGGGTTTGGGGACTTTGCAAGCATGTAATGGGGTGGCAGCAAGCACAGAGATGGGGACCTCGTTGAGCGTGGAGTTGTTGAAAGTGCTGAGCGTTTGTACTGGTTTTGGATGGGATAGAGTTAACTTTCTTCATCATAGCTGTCCTGGTTTCAGCTGGGATAGCGTTAATTTTCTTTCTAGTAGCTGGTACAGTGCTGTGGTTTGGACTTAGGATGAGAATAATGTTGATAACACACTGGTGTTGTAGTTGTTGCTAAGTAATGTTTACACTGGTCAAGGACTTCTCAGCTTCCCATGCTCTGCCAGGGGCACAACAAGCTGAGAGGGGGCACAGCCAAAGAGGCCAAAGGGCTATTCCATACCATATGCCGTCATGCTCAGTATATAAGCTGGGGGGAGTTGGCCGGGGGGGATGGCTGGGGCATCGGGGATGGCTGGATGCTCGGGGATGGCTGGGCATCGATCAGGAGGTGGTGAGCGGTTGCATCACTTGGTTTTTTTTCTTGGGCTTTGTTACTCTGTCTCTCTTGTTTTCCTTTTCATTACAATTTATTATAATTATAATTATATTTTATTTTATGTCAATTATTAAACTGTACTATTCCCAACCCGCAAGTTTTCTTACTTTTGCTCTTCCGATTTCATCCCGCATCCTACTGGGGGAGGGTGAGCGAGCAGCTCTCTGGTGCTTGGATTTGTGACCAAAACAGTGTCGGTCACACACCAATGTTTTAGCTATGGCTGAACAGTGCGTGCACAGTGTCACGGTCTTTTCTGCTTCTCACACAGCCCCACCAGCGAGGACACTGGGGGTACACAAGACGTTGGGAGGGGGGACACAGCCAAGACAGCTGACCCCAACTGACCAAAGGGATATCCCACACCATATGACATCGTGCTCAGCAATAAAAGTTGGGGAAAGAAGGAGAAAGGGGTGCTGGGCAGAGGCGTGTGTCTTTCCAAGTTAGCATTATACATGATGAAGCTCTGAACATATGGAGTAGCGAAAGGTTCAGTTGCCCTAAATTGTGCCGTCTGCTGTCATTTCAGTTGGCCAAAATTGCCCAACAACCTCCAAGAAGATTCCCCCAGATGTTGTCCGGTCTCAGAGTTTCTCCAGTAGAGCTTGCAGTTACCCGTGTTGGGAATTGTTAGGATGAGCAGCCTTGCTTAGCACTAGAAGCTGAAGGAGTTGACGCCTTAGGCAGCAAGAGCTGACCGAGAGTCAACTTTTTGAGAAAGCTAATGCTGCAAACACAGAACCAGCTGAAACTGGCAGATGCAAGCAGAAGGAAGAAGAAAAGGACCAAGGAAACAATTCCAAGAGAATGAGGTAACTGCAGAAGAAGGCCAGCCCAGCAACCAAGAAAACCAGTAAGAAATCAAAAGATTGTCACATAAATGATGTCGCATTATGATGTCGCATAAATAAACCACTTATTTACTCAGCGGATTGGCGACCCGTCTTGTGTGAGCAGGAACCTAGGGTCAAGGCCTGTTGAGGTGGCACCTGCATAATTCCTACCATGATCTAGGTGGCGGCTGCGTAATTCCTGAAACAACAAGCCAGGTGCCTGCTTCTGCCCTATCACCTACTGAGGCACAGGTGACATCACAAGAAGCTGGAGAAGCCAGGTGCATGCTCCTGCCCTAAGAGCAAAGAGTCACCAGTGACATCACAAGCACCTGCAAAAGCCAGGAGCTTACTCCTGCCCTCAGAGCTACACCCACCACTGACAGCACAAGCACCTGCCCAAGCCAGCTGCCTCCTCCTGCCCTATCACATGGGCAGGTAAATATGAGAGCTCAAGCACCTCCACAAGCCAGGTGTCCTTTCATTCCCAAGCAGATACTCAGACAACAGTTACCTCAAAAGCACCTTCACAAGCCAGGGGCCTGCTTCTGCCCTACCACCTAATCAGTCATCAGTGACATCACAAGCAGCTGCACAGCCAGGTGCCCTCTCCTGCTCTGTCAACTACTCAGGCACCTCTGACATCAGAATGAGCAGCACAAGGAAATTTCTGCTCCAGCCCTATCACCTACTCAGGCACGGGTGACATCACCAGCCCATGAAAAAGCCAGGTGCCTCATTCTACCCTATCACAAACTCATCCACCTATGACGTCACAAGCACAGCACAATCCAGGCGCCTGCTCCTAACCTATCACCTACTCAAGCACATATGACATCACAAGCACCTGCACAAGTCAGATGCATGCTCCTGCCCTAAGAGCACAGAGCCACCAGTGACACCACAAGCTCCTCATAAGCCAGGTGTCCCTTCATACCCAGGCACTTCCTGAGCTACCAGTGACATCAGAAGCAGCTGGAAAAGCCAGGTCCTCCCCCTGCCCTTTCACCTACTCAGCCACCTGTGACATCACAAGCACCTGCACAGCAGGAGCCTCCTCACTTCCAACACCACGGCTTTTTCACCATCTCCCCGTGCTCCCCTCTCTCCCAGGCATCTTTCTCACCCCCTCCACCACCTCCCAGTGCCTCTGTCTCTCTCTGTGTTTGTGTGGCAGATGTTACCTCGGAAGCATTGTCCCAGCCAGGTCACCTCCATCTCCTTCTCCCTCTGCTCTCAGCGTGACTGTCCCAGCTGTCTGATGTGCTTTTGGACATCATGGGCCCTCTCATCCTGCCTCCCTTCTGCTGTTAAATCCTGTTCCCGCCAGAGAAGTGACAACCAGTCGGTGCCTCCTCTGTGGCATCTTACCTGCATCTTCCTGAGCTGGACAGCTGGCGGGAACTGTCACCATCAGCCTCAGCAGTGCGTGAAGTCTTCTCCTGGCACAGGAACAGCTCTGGCTGTGCTTGGTGTGCACCAGGCTTCCTGAAGGAGAACAGCAACACGCAAAGTGACTCCTGGGCAATGTTCTGCTGGGAGAGCTGCTTTGAAGGCCGGTCCAGGGGTTCTCCCTGTGCCCCAGCTCAGCCACACGTCCCACATCTGGCTCTTTCCAGCAGGACTTTGGAAAGCCCCTTCACAGCTCTGAGCACCAGGCCAAGGGCACGGGGCAGAAACAGCCCCCTCCCACGAGGGCCCCAGCCCCCAACTGGCCTCTGTCCCCAAACTACTAAAGCTTCCAAACAGACTCTTCCTCTCACTGAAGTATCTTCAGTTTTAAGAGAAGAAACTGGATCCTTCCAGATCCAGTAGGCTCAGACTCTTAGAGGGCGATTTGGGGCTTCAATTCCAGAACAAAAGAATTTCCATTACACAATCTCAGCCACCACCTCCATGATCATCTGGTCAGTGACCCACAAACGCTGCATTGTGAAAAATGTGACGGCTGACAAAAAGTATCCTCTTCTCCCCAAATCTTTGTTTCCCTCATACTCTCAGACTACCACAGTAATAATCACACTATTATTCTGTAATTACTGCCCATCTGAAACCCCTCCAAAGCAAGTCACTGACATGAGTGGCAGCTCTGTGGATAAGGGAGAACCACCACTAACCACGCACCCACCCGTCAGTCCTCAGCTGAGGCTCTGCTCAAGCCAGTGGTGATGGCAGAGGGAAAATGCCCTGGAGACAGGGTCAGGGGAAGAAATGTCACTCCTCCAGCTCAGACACCCCTCACCGCTGGCACAGCTGGGTGCTTCCCACGTGGTATGGGATCTCCACATGGAGACAGGACAATCTCACACCCTTACCCCCGCAAAGCCAGCAGGGCAGTGTGGCCCTGGTCCCAAAGGACACCTGGGCTGGACTAACACCCTCACACCACATCTCCCAGTGCAGCCAGGATTGCCAGCAGCCCAGTGTGCTGTTGATGTCGATTCCCACCCTGAGGGCCACCCCTTGTCTCCCCACAGGGGCTCTGCTGCCAAGCAGGGCCCCTGGCTGGTGTGTGGGTCTGTGGTGCAAGGCAGTGCCCAGGCTGGGAACATGAGCTCAGGTCTAGCACAGCTGCCTGCCTCTCCTCTGGGAGGGGGCTCAGCAGAGACAGCACACACAGCCCTGCTTACCCCATGGCCAGACCCTGGTGGGCAGGGCAGGGTGGAGAGGAGCAGTGCCCCAGCTCCAGCCCACACCCACCTGAGTCTGGGGAGTCAGAGCAAAAGCACCAGCTGGAGATGCTGGGGATTGAACCCAGGGCCTCCCACATGCAAAGCAGGTGCTCTGCCACTGAGCTACATCCCCTTGACACCTGCCAGCAGGAGAGACACTCTTCTCCCGTGACGTGACTATGACAAGCACAGCCCTGTTGTCCCCTGGGTGCCCAGGGACCCTCAGCAGAAAACAGCATTTGAAGCCCTCTGAGATGGGGGAGGTCCGGATTGCCTCTCCACTGGGGCCTGATCCTGGCACAGGGCTGCACTGCAGAGCACTGCCCCTTCAACCTCTGTGCAGGGCACTGGGGCAGCAGGAGGCTCTTGCTGCAGGCACTTCTCCCATGCTCTGGCCCACCCTGGGGTCAATGGAGACGAGAAAACCCCTGAGCCTCCTCTGCCACCCAGGGCAACACCCCTCTCTGCCACATCTGTCCCCAACTCCACAGCAGGAGCAGAGCAACAGGGTGAGGGAAATGCCCTCCCTGGGGTGAGGTGCCCCCAGGCTCTGATGGCACCCCAGGGTGTGTGGTGGAGAGGAGCAGAAACCTGCCCCTCATCCAGGCACCAGGCCTCCCCGTGCACCACTCTGCCCCCCAGCATCCCTGGACATGGGGAGAAGGGCAAGCTTCTGTCTCCATGGGGCTGGGCATGTGGGTTGGGCTCAGGGACCTTCCCATTCCGTCAGCACTGAGGACTGTCCTGAGGGCAAAGCAGTGCCCTGGAACAGCCCTGGCTGGGGTCTCTGTGGCAGGGTGGGTGAGCATGGTCAGCTCTTAACTGAAAGGCCCATGGTTTGACCACACTCAGGGATGGTCTCCTCGTGGTGGTACAGCTGGGGCCATTGTGCTGACCAATGCCTTGGATTTTTCCCCACTGAGCCCCTGCCTGGCAGAGAGGGTCTGGGGGAATCAAAACCAAACCACAGTCACCGTGAACTTCTGGAGTGGTTGAGTGGAGGTAAGGGGATGGACTGCTCATCTATTCTGCTTTGCACACTCGGCCCCAAAGCCCATCCTTATCAATGACTCTCCCGTTCTTGCTCAAGAAAGACCTAGAAGGACTCTTTTGGAGCAGTGATAGTCCTGCGGGCACTGTCCCTGCAGCCAAGCATTTTCAAGCTCATGCTAAAAGCTGGCAAGACACTAACCTTGCTTGGACAGACAGTCTCTCCCTCTCCCCATCCTCTCACTTGCGGTCAGTCACAACAAAAGCCAAACTTCTCTGGAGGAGCATCCCTGGGGAACCGGCTGAGGCAGCAGATCTGCAGGTGGCTAGGATGTGCACATTGCCGTGGCACTATAGTCCAGTATGTGCCTTTCTCTGTGGAGCGGGGAAGGAGGGGCAGCTGGAGAGCACCCCAGAGGAGCACTGAATGGAGAGTCCTGCCACGGGGGAGGCTGGGCACTTGTGGTGCTGGAAGAAGGCTCCTTCTAAGCCACAGATCTGCAGCTACAGAGCAGGGACAGTGCTCTGGCAAGAGGTGAAGGAGCAAGCAGGGCTGGGGCCGGCTGGAAGAAGGAAGATGGGCTCTGCCAAAATCTGAGGGAGAAAATCATTGCTGAAGCCCGGGGTTGAACCAGGGACCTTTAGATCTTCAGTCTAACGCTCTCCCAGCTGAGCTACTTCAGCCCTGCTGCAGCAGCCTTTGTCCCTTTGCCACCCGTGCCAGGACACAGGCTGACACACACGAGGAGCGCTCCTCAGGGAGGTTCCCAGGGAAAAGCTGTGCCCAGCCTCAGGCGCAGGGGACCTGGCCCAGGTGGGCTCCAGGTTTGGTGGAGGCCAGCTTGCACGGGGCATGCCAAGATGTGTGTGGGCCTTGTACAAATGTGACAGTGGCAAAGGCAAGTAGACAGGCCAGGCATGTGCAACTGCAAAGGCTGAGGGTGGAAGAAGCGTGGGGCTGCTGGAAGACCTTATCTCCTTCCCCATGGAAGGCCTCCCCCCAGCTCAGCTTCCCAGCTTTCCCCAGCTCAGCTTCCCTCCTTCCTTCCCTACTCTTCTACCCCTGAGCAGTGCTGCGGGATGGGGAATGGAGTTGTGGTCAGTCCATAACAGTTCCTCTCTGCTGCTCCTTCCTTCTAACACTTTTCCCGTGGGGTCCCTTTTATGGGCTACAGTCCTTCAAGACAAACCTGCTCCAGCATGGGCTCTCCTCAAGCCACCATTCGTTCAGGAAATATCCAGCATCTCCAGCTTTGGGTCTTCTGTGGACTGCAGGGCTTACCTTCTCCACTCTGGTCTCCTCCATGGGCTGCAGGGAAATACCTGCTCTGCTGTGGTATTCTCCATGGGCTGCAGGGAACTATCTGCTCTGCTGCCTGAAGCACCTCCTCTCCCTCCTTCTTCACCAACTTTGGAGTTTGCAGGGCTGTTTCTCACACTGTTTTTTCCTGTCTCCTCTCACACTCTAGCCGTTGTGTCCTTTGTTAAATACACTTTCACAGAGGTTCCACCAGCTTCCTTGATGGGCTCAGTTTTGGCCGGCGGTGGGTCCATTTTGGAGCCGGGTGGAACCAGCTCTGTCTGGCATGGAGGCAGCCACTGGTCTCTTCTCACAGAGGCCACCCCTGCAGCCCCCCGCTACCAAAACCTGGACGTGGACACCAATACCCAGTGTAAATCTCTGACTTGCTAAATGACGTCCCCTGCTCTTCCCTCCTCAACAAATATCATTTACTCACTGAGGAGGAAGAGACAGAAACAGGGAAGGCCTTGAGGCTGTGCAAACACGGTTCAGCAATAGCTACAACATTGCTGTGTTGTCAACACTGGTTTGGTCACACTCCCAACACAGCACTATACGGGCTGCTATGAAGAAAGTTATCTACATGCCAGCCATACCAGTTCAATGTGCCTGGAAAGAGTCTCCAGGATTCACTGCTCCATCCCCTTCCTAGGGAGAGAGGTGAGGCTGACTGGCCTGTAGCTCCCCGGCTCCTCCTTCTTGCCCTTCTTGAAGATAGGAGGGACATTTGATTTCCTCCAGTCTTTGGAGGAATGCATTGTGTGCACACCTGAACTGAGGCAAGAGGAATCCACCACCTGTGGGTTTGTGGCAGGCACAGGAAGGAGCTGAGTCCCTGTGACGGATGCACTCAACTCCTTGACCAAACTAGTGGCAGTTTGGTTCAGGCTCCAAAGGAGGTAAAGGCCTAAGACGTAACTGGGCCAAGAACTTCTCTAGTTCCAACCTCTTCTCCACAAACCCACACAGAAAGAGAGTGACATGGTGAGAACTGATGCATATGGCCTCGGAAACTGGAACACTGAGCATGCGATTAACACATGAAGAGCAGGTGATTCTTCCAAGACTCATTTGTCAAGGAACAGAGAAAGTTGTGGGTACAAGGAGTCTCAGGCATCCCTTCTCCATCGCATGCAATTTAACTACAAGCCAACCACTTTATTCCATAACTATGGCAGCCTCAGCGAGCCTTCCTTCAGCTCTCCCTGCTAAGCAGCTGGCTGCACGGCAGTGATCTCCCCTTGAGCTGGGACGCCTCTCAGGGTTACTCCTCGAGGCTGACAGATCTTTTACCAACTGCAGATCTTTGATAAGTGACCAGTATCGCGCATAACCTTGTATTAGAGTGCACTAAGATTTTGTCTTGGTAACTTTCCTTTTTGCATTGGTAACTTTGGTTCTGTACTGGTAACTTTGAATCATTGTTATATCCTTTGTGCAGTAAGTAATGGAGTGAAGCTTGGCACTGAACTTTGTTAAGTTTCAAGAAAACCACTTTTGCTGATACCTTTGGCGGTGGTTCTTTCAGAGGTCTAAATCACCCATGCGTGACAAATTGCTGTAGATGGCAGTATTCTAAATCAGGATCCATGAGAGGAGACCTTCCTGTAGCCATACAACATATCTAGAAGGCTTGTAAGAAGATGGAGAGAGACTTTTTACCAGGGCCTGTAGTGATAGGACAAGGGATAATGTTTTTTAAAAGAGAGTAAATTTAGTTTGGATATTGGAAGAAATTTTTTATGGTGAGGGTGATGAGACACTGGAACAGGTTGCCCAGAGAACTTGTGGATGCCCTATCCCTGGAAGTGTTCAAGGTCGGGTTGGATGGGGCTTTGAGCAACCTGACCTAGTGAAAGACGTCCCTGCCCATGGCAGGGGGGTTGTACTAGCTGATCTTTAAAGGCTCCTTTCCAACCAAAGTCAGTCTATGAGTCTATGAGTCTCTGATTCTGTTCTTATCAACTTCCCTTTTCTTAGCATCAGGCAGGTGAGTAGAGGTTCAGAGAGAGGAGAATAGTCCAGGGCTGAGAACACAGGTACAGGGCAGGGCACCCTGGTTGTGATCTGCCTCCCAGCCCTGCATCACCCCGGCTGTGGATGGCATGGACCTTGCATCAGCGCCATGGTGTTGTCATTCAGGTAGTGGCACGCAGTCACTGGACCCCTTTGGGAGGCCCTGGGTGTCTGCCCCACACCAGCTCTAACAGGGCACGGCTTTCCTGCACGGTCGGTGCTGTGTTTGCCTACTGAGTGGAGTTGCGCTTGGCACCCAGGCACCTGGCATGGCACTAGAGGCTTTTTTTTTCTTTTTTTAATGGCATTAAAAAGAGAGCTCTGAAAGAAAAGTCTTCAGTGCAGGGATGTGGATGTGTCTTAGTTTTATAGTGGCTGGAGCTTTAGTGAGTCCATTGGAGAGAGACAGACCTGGGTCTCCTTCTGGGGCCCTCCTCGCTTTGATGAGCTCAGGGAGATATTGTACAAGGCACATTCAGGTTCCCAAAATGTCTGGGGTCATTGTGGGTGGCCAAGGAGATCCCCATTCCCACTCTGGCCCTCAGCTGATGCTCAGGAAGGAGGTGGGTATTCTCAGAGATTTTCCATCAGGGCTTGCAAGCCCTTGCCCAGGTCTTGGACCACCTCTGGCTCCTCCCTCATCACAAAGGATCTGTATGTGAGCACCTGAGTCCCTGCTCAATAAAGTTAAGGGGCTCAGAGCAGGGGCTCACGCGCTGCCAACTCTTTTGTGCACACCTGAACTGAGCCAGGAGAATTCCCAGCTCCTCTGGGTCTGTGAAGGCAGAGGGGAGCTGAATCCTGCTTCAGCCCGAGGGCTTCCTGGTCAGGATGAGATGCCTGCATTGCCTCAGCTGAATCCCTGCCCTGCACAAGGGAAGCCAACCCCCTCCCTGTCCCTGTCTGTGTGTCCTTTTCGTTATGGGACAAGAATATCGGTGTCTAGAGGGGAACACTGACACCTGTCATAGAGAACCACACTCTGCTAGGACAAACCACGCTGCTGGAATCAGTCACTCTCCACTGTTGGTGATTACTTCAGGCGATGTTGCAGCACGTTCCCCAGGGCTGACCGCAGCCGCTCGCAGCCGCTCGCTCACTCCTCCCTGGTGGGATAGCGGGGAGAATCAGAAGGGTAAAAGTGAGAAAACTCATGGGGTGAGATAAAGACAGTTTAATAGGTACAGCAAAAGTCGCGCATGCAAGCAAAGCAAAACAAGGAATTTGTTCACTACTTCCCAATGGCAGGTGGATGTTCAGCCATCTCCAGGAAAGCAGGGCTCCATCACATGTAATGGTTACTTGGGAAGACAAATGCCCTAACTCCAAAAGTCCCCCCCTTTCTGCTTCTTCCCCCAGGTTTTACTCCTGAGCATGACGTCATATCGTATGGAATAGCCCTTTGGTCAGCTGGGGTCAGCTGTCCCAGCTGTGCCCCCTCCAGGGTCTCACCACCCTCATCGTACAACATTTCTTCCTTACATCCAATCTAGATCTGCCCTCTTCCAGTTTGAACCCCTTGCCCCTCGTCCTGTGTGGGATAATTGCTGGAGGTGACTTAGAAATTAAACTTATATTCACCCTTTTAGGTAAGGCACAGCATTGAAGAAGATTCCTGGGTGGAATGCGGCTGACATGCAAGGCCATTCCATGGAAGGTCCCTAGGCCTGTAACCTTAGACGTCGGTGACGCCAGGGGAGCTTGGTGTGCTGACTCTAAGAAGGTACTGTTCGGAGGGTGGAGCGGTGTGGAGACGCCGCGGCCAGGCTCTGCAATGAAATGGGAACTCAAAGGTATTGTGTGTGACCAGTAAGCTGCACATTTGCTGTCCTGGGCCAACAGTCTGTCATGTTTCTGACAAAATGCTGTCCTTTGATGAACTTTGCTCATTATAACATCGTTATAATACCAAAACACACCTCCATCCCAAAAGCTACCCGCCTCCAAGGTGCGACCACCCCTCACTGAGCTTGCGCTTTGAATTTTTCCTAGCCTATACCTTTAAAAGAAAAGCGAGAAAACTTTACACCAATCCTAAACAAAGATGTATGACTAGAGTCACTCAAGCTCCACCCGAAAGGTGAAAGAGAGTATAAAATGGCTGAAGAGAAAGAGAATGTTAGGGAAGACACCATCGCGTACCACTCTGACCTCTGGGATCAGTCGATGGGCTGAGCCTCTCTTCCCCCCCATCGGGACGCCTTTGGGTAAGATTCGAACACTTGGTTATACCAAGTGCCTCTCTGTGAAACTTAGAAATCTCTCTAGAGTTGCTTTATCATCTTTAACGCCTTGATAGCCGGCAGTGTCACTCATACTCTTGGTATCTGCACGTGCTTTGCAGACAGTGAATTTATCAGCAGTAATCCAAAGAACCTGTGTGTCTGTTGCTCTAATAAACTGCACTCTTCATTAATCTAGCCGTGGTAGTTATTGAACGCGACCAGACTCTTTAAGTGTGGCCGTGATCGTTCATGCAACACGACTAGACTGGGGGTGCAGCGCATTTAAATTAACGCTGTCGCCTTTACGCTGATGAATGGCTGCATATACCGTCCTTAGAAAATAACCGTTGACCAAGTCTGAGACTAGGACTGGACTTAGCCGCACCTAGACTCCTCTCTGAGAAGGAGTTTAGAAAGCAAGGGGGTCCCGTCTGAACCTCGTGACTCAACGGGAGGGTTCCCCCCCTCCCTCAGCCACTCCTCGGACTCCTACGTGCCAGTAACTCTTAACGCAACATCCTGTCACTACAGGCCTTGGTAAAAGTCTCTCTCCGTCTTTCTTATAAGCCCCCTTTATAGATTGAAAGGCCACAAGAAGGTTTCCCAAAAGCCTTCTCTTCTCCAGGCTGAACAACCCCAACTCTCTCAGCCTTTCTTCACAGGAGAGGTTTTCCAGCTCTCGCATCAATTTGTGGCCTTCCTCTTCACCTGCTCTAACAGCTCCACGTCTTTCTTGTGGTGGGGACCCCAGAGCTGGATGCAGTACTCCAGGTGGGGTCTCACAAGACCACAGTAGAGGGGGAGAGTCACCTCCCTCGACCTGCTGGCCACGCTTCTTTTGATGCAGCCCAGGATACGCTTGGCTTTCTGGGCTGCAAGCACACACTGATGCCTCACGTCCAATTTCTCACCCACCAGTATCCCCAAGTCCTCCTCTGCAGGGCTGCTCTCAATCCCTTCATCCCACAGTCTGTAATGATTTTGGGGATTGCCCCACCCCAGTGCAGGACCTTGCACTTGGCCTTGTTGACCTCACTGAGGTTCACATGGGCCTACTCCTGCAGCCTGTCAAGGTCCCTCTGGAGGGCATCACTTCTCTCTAGAGTATCAGCTGTACCGCTCAGCTTGGTGTCATCTGCAGACTTGCTGAGGGTGCACTCAATGCCACTGTCTATGTCACCGGTGAAGATATTAAACAGTACTGCTCCCAGCAGGGGCCCTTTGAGGGACACCACTCATTACTGGTTTCCACTGGGACACTGAGTTCATTGACTGTAACTCTTTGGATGCGGCCATCCTGACAGTTCCTTGTCCATGGAATAGTCCACCTGTCAATCCCATAGCTCTCCAATTTAGAGGCAAGAATGCTTGGGGCACCATCTGAAAGGCCTTACGGAAGTTTAGGTAGATGACACTTGGAGCTCTTCCCTTCTCCACTGACGCAGTTACTCCACCACGGAAGGCCACTACATCAGTCGGGCACAATTTGTCCTTGGTGAAGCCATGCTTGCTTTCTCTGATCACCTCCCCGTCTTCCATTTCTTTTAACATGTCTTCCATTTGTTTCAACACGGCTTCCAGGACATTCTGTTCCATTATCTTACTGGGCACGGAGGTGAGGTTGGCTGTTGAGTAGTTCCCAGAGTCCTCCTTTTTACCCTTTATAAAAATGGGTGTGATGTTTCCCTCTTTTCCAAACACTGGGGACATTGCCTGACTGCCATGAAGTTGCAAATATGATGTTTTGAGGCTTATGGCTTGGTTGGTTGGTTGTGAGAAGCTTGGGCAGGCTTGAGGGTGGGAAAGTTCTTAGGTCAGGCACAGACCTGGAAGCTCTGGCAGCACGTTGACCCCTTCTCTGACCACGGCTCAAGAGGAGCATTTTCACCTCCCCACGTGCCTTCCTGCTGCGTGTTGGGATCCCTGCCCCGGAACGCACCAGGAGGACAGGCACCACTGCTGCGGGAGACACGACACACAGGTGCCCCTCCCAACAGCTTCCGGTGGAAGTCCCGCCCCCTCCCAGCAGCCGCAGGGGCCATTTGCCCCAGAAGCCACTCTCCTCTATCGGCCATGTGCTCTGTTGTGATTGGCTGGCAGGTCCGGCCACCCCTTCCGGTTACCCGGAAGTGCATCACACCCAGAAGGCCCTTCGCCTATATACGCAAGGGCTGCCATTTTGATTTGGCCACCATTTTATGACAGGGTGCCGCCATTCCATGGCAGTGACCTGCCATTTTGTTACATTTCACACTGCTCTGTGATTGGCTAATGGCCATTTCTCAACACCATCACACTCCCGTGTTCTCAGGCAGCCCCTCTGACTGGTCGGCAGGACTGGCCACCTGTCCCAGTGTTCCCAGGGACACGTCACAAAGCAAGTCCCCTGTCACGACATACAGGGAGGCTGCTACGTCTGACAGCCTCATTCCCCATGTGTTTTCATCCTGCACTGTGATTGGCTGACAGCCATTTTGTGACACCATCATTCTCAGACAGCCTTGTGATTGGCTGCCCAACTCCTTTCGTTAAGGAAGTGCTTACATATAAAAATAGATAAATTTATAGAATATCTATAGATATATTTATAAATAGGTGTACAAATAGGTATGAACATTACAGTATTTCTCTATATATACCCCTATAGCTGTATTTATGTATAGATTTATATATGTGTGTAAACATTTATAAAGCTATAGAAAGTAAGTATATACAGCCATAAAAACATAGGTATGAAATGGAAAAACCCTTTTTCAATAAGAGCAAATGCAGTGAGCAATTACAGTTTACCTGTGAATAGAAACAAAAGGAAAAGGCCAGGTCGGGGTCCCCCACTTTGCCAGGCTGCAGAACAAGCCCTGACAGGGCTGGGGTGGGGGGGGCCTCAAGAGGGCGGAGGGGTGCCAAAAAGGTGCTGGGGCAGGGACAAGCTGGAACATGCCCATGGGCGGTGGCCCCCTCCTAGGAGGCCTCCAAGGGACCCCATAACAAATGCGGACACGTGCAAAGAAGAGCCCAGTCCTGTGAGCTGGACTGGGAGGCCCCCACATCCCAGCCCAGCCCAGCAGGGCGGCCATGCAGGGTTACTGGGACAGACTCTGGGCTTTGCATGGGGCAGCAAGGCACAGGCCACGTGGGCTGTGAAAATGGAAAAGCAGGACAAAATGCCAACCTCAGAAGAGCATGTTCAGGGGAACAAAGAGGAAAAGGCCTGAAGGGGATCCCCAAAACAACCACGTGAATGAGAAAAACCAGCCAATGGGCCTGTGAACTGCAAACCGCATTTTGAGGTGTCACACTAAGAAGGGGGGTGGTGGGGAACTTTCCCCATGGTTTGGGGGATCTCACAGCTACGTGCAAGTCCATTGTGGGGTGCAGGCTGGTGCTACATGTTTTTCCTTGTCCTTAGGTTGCTGAGCTGATCAAATGTTTCAAAAACTCCATCTGACTGAGTGAGGGGAGAAGTCAGGAGTGGGCTGGGACTTGCCCAGGTCCACCGGAGCCACACCAGCCAAACCCAGTACAGTGTCTGTCATGTCAAAGGATGGGAAAGGGCGTGGCGGTGGTTGATGCAAATTCATTGAATACTGCAGGACCCGAGCAGGGTGCAAACGGTATGGAATAAGGGCTGGAGGTTGTCCGGGGTCTGGCTGGGACGGAGTGAATTTTCTTGATAGCAGCCCTCAAGGTGCTGTGCTTTGTGCTGGTGGCTAAACCAGTGTTGATAACACACTGCTGTTGTAGCTATTGCTGATCAGTGCTGGCATAGCGTCAAGGCCTTCTCTGTTGCTCATTCTGACCCCCCAGCGAGGGGGCTGGGGGTGGGCGAGAGGATTGGAGGGGACAAAGTCAGGACAGCTGACACGAACGGACCAAAGAGATGTTGCAGGCCATACGGTGCCTTGTTAAGTACTAAAACTTGGAGGGCAGTTTCCACAAAGTAGCTATTGCTGGAGACTGGCTGGGCATCGGTCTGCTGGTGTGAGTGATTGCCTCTCCATGCCTTGTTTCCTTTTATTTTTTTCCCCTCCACTTATTAAACTGTCTTTATTTTGACCCATGTGGGTTTTTTCCTTGCTTCTGCCCTTCCAGTTGTCTCCCCCATCATGCTGGGAGGGAGAGAGCGAGGAACTGGGTGGGGGTTTAGCTATTGGCTGTGGTAAATCCAAAAGACGAGCACATAGCAAATAGGTAGGTATATGCTTGTGAGGTCACTGCTGCCTGAGCAACCGATAGGCCAAGAGTAGGCTTATGGTTTGTGTAGGAGCTTGTGAGGTCACGTGTTCCCTTGTATCTCATAGGCGAGCAGAGAGCAAAGAGGTGGATATGTGGTGGTCAGGTCCCTGGTGCCTGAGCAGCTGATAGGCAAGAGGGAGAGACACAGCTTGGGTATGTGCTTGTGATGTCACTCTTGGCTGAGTAGCTGATAGGCCAAGACCAGGTACACGGCTTGTATAGGTGCTTGTGAGGTCATTGGAGCCCGAGTACCTCAACGGCAAGTACCTGGCAAATAGGCAGATACGTACCTGTGAGTTCACTCTCGGCTGAATAGCTGACAGGCCAGGAGCCAACCCGTGGCTTGTGTCTGTGCTTATGACGTCACTCATGCCTGAGGAGCTAGTAGGACAGGAACAGGCCTATGGGTTGTGTAGGTGCTTGTGAGGTCACTGGTGTCTGAGTAGATGATAGGCCAGGAGCTGGCACATGGCTTGTGAATGTCTTGGTGATGTCAGTGATGCCTGAGTAACTGGTAGACCAGGAGAAACATGTCTTGTGTTGGATTTTTTGAGGTCACAGGTGCCTGCGAAGCTGGTAGGCCCGGAGTAAGCATCTGTCTTGTGTAGCTGTTGGCAAGGTCATTTGTGACTGCTTAGCTGATAGGCTAGGACGAGGGCTGTGTAGGTGCTTGTGAAGTCACTGCTGCCCTAGTATCTGATAGGCCAGCAGCAGGCCCATGGGTGGTGGAGGCTGTTGTGGTGTCACTGGTGCCTGAGTAGACGATAGGTTAGGAGCAGACCAATAGCTTGTGTAGGTGTTTGTGAGGTCATTGGTGTCTGAATACCTGATAGGCCAGGAGCAGGCACTTGGCAGGTTTAGATGCTATGACATCACACCTGCGGCTGAGTGGCGGATAGGCCAGGACTATGCACATGGCTTGTGTACGAGCTTGTGATTTCCCTGGTGCCGGAGTAGCTTTTAGGCAAGAGCAGGCCTATGGCTTGTGTGGGTGCTCCTGATGTCATCAACATAACGGTTAGACCCCACCCAAATATGGCTTTTTGGGAAGAACCATCGTCAGCAGAAGCCCGTACACAGCACACACAGGCGTGTGACAGTGTAACTCATGAGCACGCAGCAGCAGAAGCAGGAGGGTGTGAGGTCACTGTCAGTAAAACTCCTGAGCATACAGCGATGGCAGTCGGAGGGATGTGAGGTCACGTCACCGATGGCACCCCGTGGCCACGGGGCTGAGCGTGGAGCGGTCGTGTGTAGCAGAGGGGCATCACGGGGGACGGGATCTGCCCGGCCCCGTGTCTGCGAGGCCGAAGGAGCAGCCCCTGCAGCCCTGGCTGGGGCAGTCGGGGTGGGGGTGGCTCGGGGGCACCGCAGGGATGTGCCTGGGCACGGTGCCAGGAGGAAACCACAGACTTCCTGCCCGGGCGCTGCGCGGGGAGCGCGGCGAGTGCTGCGAGGCCACGTGGGCTGTGGTTTGTGCACCTGCAGGCTCCAGCTCCCGATCCACCCGCGGGGAATAACGGCCCCTCGCTGACAGGCTGAGAGTCAGGGACACGGCTGAGCCTCTGGGCTGCACGGCTGCTGCCGGGGCAGGGACATGTCCCAGCTCCGGCTCCTGCGAGGGACTCACCGTGGGGCTCTCCAGGGACGGGTGCGCGAGCCAGCACTCCTGGCATGGAGCTCTTCCCCTGGCCAAAGCCTTTTCCCAGCTGCTGCTCCCAGCACAGTGGGGTCTGTAGCAGGGGCAGGGGCTGTTTCCTTCCCGTCCTGACACAGATCCCGGTGCAGTCCCAGCTCCGTGGTTCCCACGGCTCGGGCTTGGCTGGACACTTGCCTCATGGGTTCTTGAATGAACCCAGCACAGGAGGTGCTCAGTGCTCCCAGTCCCACAGAGGGTGCAAGGGTGACAGACCCATTTCCCCTCCACACCCAGCTTGTCCCATGACGATCCCCCATCACAGCGACAATGACACCCGCAGCGGGACATATATGTCCCTCATATATGGTCATGAACGGCGCTGGAGAAGTTCATTGGAGGACTGGGCTGTGTCAGAGGGGAGACAGCTCCCGATAATGTCTAAAAAGGTGCTGCTGCTTCGATTGGCTCCTCCTGCAGCTGGGTCGGCATCTGCAGAGATATATTACCCTCCCATCGTCGTTGTCCCCATGAGTCCCCAGGAGCCGTGAGAGGGAGAGGACCGCAAGAGGGCCGTGCCAGCAGGGCAGGAGGCTCAGGATGGAGATGGAGGGAGTCCTGTCCCCTCGGGTGCTGTGGCTGCTCCTCTGGGTGCAGCAGTGCAGGGGTAAGTGCCTGTTCTCTTGTCCCACTGCCTGGGTCCAGCAGGCACCAGTGGGGTCAGCAGGATACCGCTGAGAATGGGGTTTCTTTGCAGGTGCCACTGAGACGAGGGGCAGAAGGTGCTCAAGTCAATGGACCCTGTGCCTTTCCCTGTGCCTCTCTGGGTGGGAGAGGGAGCTGTGGGCCTGGGGGCACGGGGCCGTACAGGGGTTGCTGGGCTGGTGAGGAGAGGGTGCCCTGTGCAGGGCCGGGCACAGTGTGGGGCAAGGGGTCGTTGAGTTGGGAGGAGGTGCCGCAGGCTGTGGGGTGGTGAAGGGCCCAGAGGTCTGCTGTTGGGCACCCCCAGCACTTTGCAGCCCACGGGAAGAGGAGGGACCCCCACACTGCCCCAGGGACAGCCCGGAAGGGGGAGGGTGGGATCCCACCCTGGTGCCTGTGACTCGGCCCAGGCAGGGGGGACCTCCAGACCTGCACTGTGGGGCTCAGCACTCTCCTGACCATTCCTTTGTTGATGTTTGAAGGGGCTGCGGAGGTGAGGCTGGCGAATGGCGACTCGCGCTGTGCTGGAAGAGTGGAGGTGAAACACCAGGGGCAGTGGGGGACTGTGTGTGATGACTCCTGGGGCATGAAGGATGCAGCAGTGGTTTGTAAGCAGCTGGGCTGTGGGTCTGCTCTTGAAGCTCATGACAAGGCATATTTTGGGGCAGGATCTGGCCCCATTTGGATGACTAATGTTGGCTGTCGTGGCACCGAGTCTGCCCTGTCTGACTGCAGACACCGTGGATGGGGTCAACACTACTGTGATCACAGTGAGGACGCTGGAGTGACGTGTTCAGGTAAGGGGCCACCCTGTTCCCCACCTCTGAGGCCATGGTGGGGAAGGGACCTGGCTGTGCCCTCAGGGACAACGAGTGGACACCGGAGCAAGGTCCAGGGTGGTTGGTCACACTGCCAAGCTGGGACTGTCATTGCTGGTGTCCATGGTCCCTGAGGAAAGACCAGTGGAAACCCACCCCGGGTGCCCACCCCGTGCCTGGCCCCTGAGGTGGCTCAGCCCACCCTCGGTCATTGCCTGCACTGGGAGATGAATCCTCCTCCCTGCACTTGGCGTCTGTTGGTTCCCATCTTTCATCTCCCATTCAGCCAGGACCTGTCTGGCATTGCCAGGGGCCAGGTCCCACCATGCCAGAAGCACCGAGAGCTGCTCATGAGGCCACCCACACCCCCAGGGAAGGGCGCAGAGCGGCCGGGGACTTCTGGGTTTTGCCTCCTGGCAGGCATGTGTCCCTCGGCCTAAGCAAAGGGACTGCTCAAAGGGGAAAAGCGCTGGCCTCGGGCAGAGGAGCAGGGTGGCACAGGGCACCCCATTCCTCTCCCAGGGTCACCCCACAAGAACCAGCCCACATGGACATGGCCCCATGCTGTCAGTGCTGACCCGCTGCCCAGCCTCTCCTGCCCACCCCAGCCCCTGGTTGCCCTGTGCCACAGGGGCTTTGCCAGCACTTGCACTGTCCTCGGCGCCTGTCCTTGCACAGGGAGCTCGTGTCAGCCCAGGGCTGCTCCTCTGCCCGCTCTCCTGCCCTCTGCCTGCCCGTTGATGGGGATGTGCGTGCCTGGCAGTGCACTCTGGCCCTGGCTGAGGACCCCCTCCCCGGACAGGTGCCAGACTGGGGGGCTGGTGCAGACACCGACTGCAGATACAGCTGTGCCATGCCTGTACCCTGTGGCACGGTCCATCTAACAGCAGTGTCCCAACAGCCTGAGACCGCCCTGAGACCAGGCTGTGTTTCTGGCGGTTCCAGGGGTTCCTCAGCCTGGCCCTGAGCTCAGCGGGCAGAGCAGGCTGCAGCAGCCAACAGTGCCTTGGCCAGTCTCCCTGTGCCCCGGGTGCTGCAGTGCCTGTGGCTGGTGCCAGGAAGCCCAGGGTCTGCAGGACGGCAGCAGTTTGTCTGAGCAGTGCCTGCGGCTGGGCGTTTGGGAGAGAAGCAAACCCACAAGTGCTGTGAGGATGCATGGGGAGCGGCAGGGGGCCCCTGGTGTGTTTGTGCCATCAGCAGCCACTGGGAGCTGCTGGGGTGCTTGTGGGGCTCTTTGCCTATGGCCTCCTTGGAGATTAGGTGGGATGTGGGCAGGTTACTGCCAGAGGGCTCTGGGAACTCACAGGGGTCTTTGGTTGCTCCAGGATTTGTCCAGCTGGTCAGAGGGGACAGCCCCTGCTCAGGACGCGTGGAGATCCATGATGGGAACCAGTGGAAAACTGTCTGTGACTCAGACTTTGGTCCCAAAGCTGCCGATGTGGTCTGCAGGGAGTTGCAGTGTGGCACAGCCCTGTCCATCTCTGGGGCAGCTCACTTTGGAGAAGGTGTCAGTGCCATGTGGGACAGAGAGCTGCAGTGTGTGGGGAATGAATCCTTCCTCATGTTCTGCCCCAGGGGATCCCACAAGGACCAGCCCTGCACCCATGCAAACGCCGCTGGTGTCACCTGCACACGTAAGGACTCAGGGTGGGGTGTTACATATCCGGGGCTGTGCTGGGAGAAGGGGAGCAGGGCAGGGACTGTGCTGTGCTGGGCATGAGGACAGAAGGGCTGATGTGATTGTCTGCAGCCCTAAAATCGTGCAGAAGGAGGAGGATGGCAGGTTCTCCTCCATTTGGCCACTCCTCCACTTCCCGAGGGAGCAAAAGCACAAGTCTGGCCTGTCTCATCATTCTCTGTCCGCAGAGTACACAGGGTTCAGGCTGGGGAACGGCAGCACGGCGTGTGAGGGAAGGGTGGAGGTTGAGGTGCTGGGGACCTGGGGCACCCTCTGTGCCTCCCGCTGGGATCTCTCGGACGCCCACGTTCTCTGTCGTCACCTCAACTGTGGGTTTGCGGAGTCCATTCCCAGAGGAGGGCGTTTTGGGAGAGGACCCGGCCCTGTCTGGAGAGACTCATTCCACTGCAACGGGACTGAAGCCCACCTGGGACAGTGTCCAGTGACTGCCCTGGGGGCCTCGCCGTGCTCCCAGGAGAGCAACGCTGCTGTCATTTGCTCCGGTGAGTCCCACAGAGCCCAATCCCACACCCACAGGGGTGTCTGGGTGCCCCCAGCAGCAGCAGCAGCAGCAGCAGAGCAGGGTTGTGAGCTGCAGAGCAGGGCTGGGCTTTGCCCTCACTCCTGGTCAGCACAAGTCCCAAACTGTTCCTGTTTGATCGGGCAGGTCCCCCTTGCTCTGATCCCTGCCAGCGACACAGGCTCCCAGTCCCAGGTCCACAGGGATGCAGAGGGGCAGAGACGTGTGGGCTCTGCCCCATGGCTCAGCAGTGCCAATGCCAGCACTGAGGTTGGGCAAGGCTTGTCCTGGTGCTGCCTGTCCCCAGGCCACCGCCGGCTGCTGCTCCCTCCTGCGGGAGCTGCCCCAGCTGCCTCAGCAGGGACGTGTTGGGTGGCTCTGGCCCAGCAAGAGCAGAGAGGGTCTTGCCCAGGAAGGCTGAGGGACGGGGAAACCAGCCATGTGGAAAGCTGCTCCTGAAGCTCGCCACAGAGGGCTGGGGGTAGGTGGGTGAGCTTCAGGGCACCGTGAGGGTTCCAGAGCCTGGAGAGGTGCTGCAGGTTTCTGGGCTGTCTGGTGCTGCTGAGGGCTGGGGCATGGCTGCTCTCCCCAGGCCCAGACAGCTCCTCATCCCTGCGGCTGGTGGGCGGAGGGAGCCGGTGCGACGGGCGAGTGGAGATCTTGCAGCACGGGACGTGGGGCAGAGTCCTGGATGACCAGTGGGACATGCAGGAGGCCAGCGTGGTGTGCCGGCAGCTGCAGTGCGGAGAGGCAGAGGCAGCCTACAACCCCCCGAAGCCTGAGAGAGGGACGGGTCCCGTGGGGCTGCGAGGGGTGCGGTGCGCAGGGCACGAGGCCAGGCTGACCCTCTGCAACACCTCCGTGCCCGAGAGCGCGCTGGCAGCAGGGATTGCAGAGGACGTGGGGGTCGTTTGCTGGGGTGAGTGGCACTGCACGGGCCCTCCCAGGCTCTGGGCTGGGTGGGCAGCCGGCCCCTGATGGCAGCTGGGCTTTCTTCCTGCTGCAGGGAGCCGGCAGGTCCGGCTGGTGAATGGGCCCGGGCGCTGCGCTGGCAGAGTGGAGATCTACTACCAGGGCAGCTGGGGGACCGTCTGTGACGATGGCTGGGACCTGCCCGACGCCACCGTCGTTTGCCACCAGCTGGGCTGCGGAGGGGCGGCGCAGGCGGTTGGCTCTGCTCACTTTGGGAAAGGCTCCGGTTGGATCTGGCTGCAGGGCGTGAACTGCTCCGGGGCCGAAGCTGCTCTCTGGGACTGCCCGGCAGGGTCCTGGGGGCAAGACAACTGCGGGCACAAGGAGGACGCAGGAGTCGTCGGCTCAGGTCTGTGCTGGGACCTGGTCCGGGAGCCCAGTGCCCGGGGAGGCCAGGACAAGGGGAGAGCTGGCAACGGCCGAGGCTGTTCATGGCCGCCTCTGAGCCCCTGCCCAAGCCCACCCTGGCTACGCCCACGCATGGGTCCCCTCAGTCCCACCCGGGGGGCCCTGGGGAGCTGAGCCATCCTGGAGGATTAGCGTGGAGGGCAGGGGTGTCTGTCAGTCAGGGATTTTTCTCTGCCCATGGCTGCAAGGGGGACTTGCTGGCCATGCCTTGCCTGGCTGAGGGCCTGGGGGTGCAGGGGCATCCCTGCTCCCACAGCCCCGGACCAGCCTGTTCCCATGCGGTGCCTTTCCTCCCAGAGTTCGTGGCCCTGAGGCTGGAGAACAGCAGCAACTGCTCCGGGCGCCTGCAGGTTTTCTATAACGGGACGTGGGGGAGCGTCTGCTCAAACTCAATGACTCCCAAAACGGTGTCGCTGGCATGCAAGGAGCTGGGCTGCGGGGACGGAGGGTACCTGGAACCATACCCGACCTATGGCAGGCTGCCTGGCCACGCCTGGCTGGATCGCGTGCAGTGTGGGGAGAGAAACAGCTCCTTCTGGCAGTGTCCCTCCGCGCCCTGGGACCCATGGTCATGCGATGACCTGCGAGACGAGACCCACATCACCTGCAATGGTAACCCTCACCCCCCCAGCCACAAGCATCACCCCAGCTCCTGCTCCCTGCTGGGCATTGTCAAACGCAGAGACACAGCCCGCAGGGGCTTTTCCTTTGCATGCCAGACCCTTGTGCTGCTGGGGGCACAAACAGGATTTCAGCTCTCAGAGCCCCACACATTCACCAGCAGTTGCCAGCTGGGCTCCCAGCAGCACCCGTGGGAGGCAGAGGTGTCTCCAGGCAAGGTCTCAGAAGAGCCCAGCCAGGGCTCTGAGGAGCGTCCCCTCCATGGACGCCCTCCTGCTGCTCTGTGAACCAGGGAGCCTTTGGGGCTGAGCAGTCAGGGTGCCCCACAGTGCCGTGCGTGTCCCTGAATGACCGGGGTTCAGCTGCTGCCGGGAGCGAGGCTGCATGGGGAGGCACAAGCAGAGCTCAGCCCCCCTCTCTGCTGCACCACCCCCTGCAGCAGCCCCTTCACCCCAGCATTTCCTTCTGCAGGGAGACGGCCAGAAACGCCCCCGGCGCTGGGGACCGTGTGCCCAAACTCCACGAGCTGCACAGGTCGCTGCTCCTCTGCAGGCCCCTCTCCCCTGGCAGGGCTCTGCCTGCAGTGCCAGTGCTCTGAGGGTCTCTGCCTTCTGCAGACAGCGAGAAGATTCGTGCCGTGGGAGGCGAGAATGGGTGCTCAGGCAGAGTGGAGATCTGGCACGGCGGCTCCTGGGGGACGGTGTGCGACGACTCCTGGGACATGCAGGATGCCGCGGTGGCATGCAGGCAGCTGGGCTGTGGCCCTGCAGTGTCTGCCCTGGACGAGGCTGCATTTGGGGAGGGGACGGGCCCCATCTGGCTGGAGCAGGTGGAATGCCGGGGGACAGAGCCATCTCTGCAGGACTGCTGGGCCCGGCCTGGGGACAGCGGTGCCTGCCAGCATAAGGAGGACGCTGCCGTACGCTGCTCGGGTGAGCGGCAGGGCTGGGACCCCTCACGGGGGTATTGGCGAGGAGCTGGGGCAGGCGTTTTCCCTGCTGGGTCCCATCATGGCTCCAGAGCTCCTGAGAGCATGGCTGTCCCTGCAGAGCATGGGAGCCTGGGGCCAAGTGGGCAGCAGCTTCTGTGGGGCTGGATGTCCTCCAGATTCTGCTCGTGGGGCCCTGCAGCTGCCAGGGGCATCTCTGGGGCTGCCCACGCCATCCTGTCCATGGCCCAGAGCAGGGCCCTGGGCTCTGTCCCAGCGACCCTGAGAGCCCTGCAGAAGAGGCAATTTGGGTGGGATGGGTCAGGGATGTCTGCACACACACACACACGTGCACACACACACAGCGCGTGCCAGAGAGGAGGCTCCCTGGTACCTGCACACCCACCCTCTCAGCCCAGCTCTCCTTCTCTTCCTCCGCAGCTGCACCCGGGACAGCAGCACCAACTCCCCGAGCAGGTAACCTCTCCTTCCTGCCAGCGCTGGGTCTCCCGAGGCCGGGCTGTGACCCACGGCCGGAGGGAAGGGGCTCCTTGCTGGGGTGGGAAACTGTCAAGAGGAGGCACCGGGGTAGCGGTGGGGGAGGTTGGGGAGGGCTGTCGTTTAACCAGCAGAGTGGGCGCTTCCCCATCACTCCCCCCCGGGGTCCCCTACCCCTGGTGTAATGGGGGTGAGCTCTGGAGTATCCCAGCCCCCCACCTCTCTCGGAACCGGTGCTGCCCTTTCTGTGCTCCTATCATGCAGATCCCACCCCAGGCCGTGCGAGCGGCAGCAGGAGAGTCTCATTGCCCGTTATCATCTGCATCATCCTGGGAGCCCTTCTCTGCCTGCTCCTGGCCCTCCTGGCTGGGCAAGTGCGAATCGCCAGGGCTGGGCGCAGAGGTGAGTCCTTCCCCCGCCATCCCGGGGGAATGTGTCTCCTGGCAAGGCCGGGGTGCTGTGGGTGTCAGTGAGCGGTACAGGCAGAGCTGGGGGGACAAGAGTGTGTGCTGCCTGCTGTCCCACGTACCGCCCCATTGACTGCCTGAGCATGGGCCAGGGCTAGGGGGAGTGCAGAGATGGGCAGATGTAGGGATGGGGTGAAGAGAGAAATGGCAGAGTGGGGCTGGGGGAGATGGGAGGAGAGGGGAGACAGATGAGGACGTGCCCCTGGCAGCGCTCTGGGCAGCACTGGAGGGGGCTCTGGGGCAGGGAGATGCTGGGAGAAGCGTGGGGCAGCAGGGTCCGTCCCTGTGGTGTCAGGCCCCCAGGCTGTTCCTCCACCCATCCCTGACCTCCCCACGGCAGGGCAGGGGCCGTGCTATGGATCCATGGGGCAGAGAGGGAGCAGCTCCAGGGGCAGAGGAAAGGTGGAACTGCTCCCAGCTCAGCACCAGGGGCCTGACCCAGGGTCCAGAGGGGCACAAGGGCTGTCTCTGAGGGGATGGTGCGAGGGTGTCACTGCCCCAGACCGTCTCCATGGGGACATTGCCCTCACTGAGGAAGTGGCAGCAGTGGACGGACAGCGCAGCGGGTCTGTGCTGTGGGGACAGCCCTGGGCTGGCCCAGGGGAACAGGGCTGGGGGAGCAGAGCGGGATCCCCTCCCCTCTCTGCCCATCCCTGGGCCAGCCCTGCCTCTGTCCGCAGGCTCCGAGAGAGCTTGGGAGCCTTTCCCTGACGCCGTGTATGAGGAGATCGCTTACGGCCCGGCATGGGAAAAGGAGGCGAGGTTCAGAGGCTCAGGTGGGTGAGGGTCCCTCATGGGGGGCCCATCTGCAGGGCTCTTTCCCCTGGCCCCCACCCAGGGCTGACCCCCTGCAGACCCCTGGCCCATGGTTGCTGCAGCACTGGGGCTGTGGAGTCTGTGGGGAGAGCCGGCAGGTCCCAGGCCCAGGAGAGAAGCTTCCTCCCCACCAGCTCTGCCCGTCCCAGCCTGGGACAGCCCCTCTCTGCCTGCCCCTGCACCCCATGGGACACCTCAGGGGTGAGGGAAGGTGCTGTCCCAGGGCATCTCTGGGAGCCCCTTTGAGATGGGGGTTGTCCCAGGGGAGCAGGCTGAGTTCTGAGTGCTCCTCTCCCCTCAGCCCTGGCTCTGGAGCTCCCCTGTCACCAGCAGCACTGTCCGCAAGCCGGGTCAGTGGGGCTCAACCCATAAAAGCTGCTGTGCCTCTCTCCAGGCTCCTATTCAGAGGGGTCCCTTACCAAGCTGCAGCCCTACCCTGGGGACAGCAAGGAGGAAGATGGTCCGGGGCCAGCACCAGGTAACAGGGGGCAAGAAGAGGTTGATCTCTCCTCCCTGCAGCCATGGGATGGACAGCAGTGTCACTGAGTGTCACCCTCACAGTTGGGTAGGACGTGGCGGGGGGGTCTCCTGTGGTGCTGCCAACACCATTGTCTGAGCCCCATGTCCCTGTGCATCCTCCCATCCGCTACTCTGCAGGATGTCTCTTCTCACTATCACCAGCTCCCCTCTCCTTTCAGACATCGCTGTCCTGCCCGGAGGTGACCCAGCGGATGGCTATGATGATGCCAGGGAGGTTTCTGACCCTGGGGAGGATCCTGCCCCTGGGCAGGGAGACTGGGAAAAGTCCAGGGTGCCAGAGGAGGGAGCAGGGCCCCGGGATGCATCCAGAGGTGAGAGGGAAAGACAGCACTGCTGGTTCCTGGGGTGCCACCCCTGCGGCCAGCGAGTTGCTGCCGTACTGAGAGCCCAGCCTCCTGGGATGGGGGAACCTGCCCCGGGAGTTTTCCTTGGGGAGACCGGGGTTGGGAGGGGGAGCTGAACATCTCAGGACTGGTGAGGAGAAGGGAGGAAGGTGATGTACAGACCAGGAGGGACACCCCATGGGGTGAACGTGCAACGGCCTGCCTTGCTGCTTGCAGGGGCAAACCTGCGCTCCCAGAGAAGTGCTTGGGTCCCTGGAGCTGAGGGAGATGCCCGGTCCCTGTTCCTGGAGAGCACAGGCTATGACGATGCTGAAGACATATCTCTGGTACATCCCCCTGAGGACACCAAGGCTGTGACACCAGAGCTCAGTGCACAACAGTCCCTGAGCCCTGGGCACGGAGAGCCCGTCCCTGCCGAGCAGCTGGGTGCAGCCAGCCAGGAGGAGAGGTCTGTGCAGCTGGGAGAGCCGTGAGCATCAGGAACCCATCTCCTTTTTCCGACGGGCAGCAGAAAGAGCTGGGATTTCCTCTATTTATATTGCCTGCTTTACACCTTCCTTCATGTGTGTTCCTATTAAAAGGCTTTGGGGTTTGAGCCAGAGCTGGTGCTTGCCTGCCCAGGTGTCGGGGTGTCCCCTGAGGCTGACTGGGGGGAGCAGAGCACAAAGACATGGCAGTGGGGAAGGGGCACATCTCGGGGACTGCGGGCTCAGGGTCAGGCTGTGGGGCTGCTGTGCTTTGCGCAGGAGCTGCTCCTGGGCAGAGCTGTGTCACTGCAGCGCTGCCCAGTTGCCAGGAGCTCCCTCTGTGCCAGGAGCCCAGCCCAGCTCAGCACAAGGACCAGCCCAAGGCGCCAATTTTCTTCCCCCTCTGGGCTCCCTTCAGGTGTCCCTGGGGCTCCAGGGGAACCTGCTGTGAAACAGGCTGAAGGAATCACTGAGGTTCCCTTTCTCATTGCAGGACACAGACTTCTTTCCAGCAGTGCCATTTCTCCTCTCAGGAAAAAAACTGGGCAGAAACATTGCCTTTCCTTGTCCCATCGTTAGGCAGGACACCCAGAGAGTGCCAGGGAGGGATCTCCTTTACCTCTGCAGAGGGAAGGCATTCAGCTGAGTCAATGGAGGCACCTCCTCCTGTGTTTTTAGTCCTGGGCCCAGAAAGGGACTTGTGTCCCTCCCATGCACACCAGAATCTATGATCTAAATCCATGAAAGGAGGTGGGATTCCTCTTGCCTCAGTTCAGGTGTGCACAGAATGGCCACCTGCATGTGAGCTCCTTGTCTCAGCTCTGATGCTAATTCCTGGAGATGGAGGGCAGCAGTGAGCTGCTCAGACACCAACACCTGGTGCCATGTGAGGTCCTAGAGATGGCCCAAGACATGTGCAGGGACCTGCAAGCTCTACTGGAGCAACTCTGAGAGACCAGACAACATCTGGGGGCATCTTCTTGGAGGTTGTTGGGAAATGCCTTTGGCCAATTGAAATGACAGCAGATGGCAAAATTTAGGGCAACTGAACCTTTCGCTAGTAATTATGTTCAAGGCTTCATCACGTCTAACAGTAACTTGGAGAGACAAACTCCATAGACACAAACACACACCGCACACACACCTTGCTTGTTCTCTCGAGCTATCCACTGTCAAAAGCTGCAGCTGCTGGGCTGTGGGGGTGGCTGGACAGGGCTGGAGGCTGCCGCGAGAGCCTGACCAAGACTCCCACCGGGCTCGGGGGACAATGTGGCAACCAGGACTCCCGGGTCATGGTGCTGGGGCTGCCCTGAGCCCCAAGGCTCCCATGGGAATGGCTCAGTCCCCTCGTGAGGGGGACCATGCAGGGCCAGCTTTCCCTGGGAGCTGGTACCTCGTGGCATTCTGGCTCTGGGATGAAAAGGGGTCCTGCGTCCCTGGGGCTGAGGTGTCCTTCAGCTCCCACAGGGCTCTCGCCAGCCAGCTGGAAATGTCTCTGCTGTAAATCAGCCCTTTACCTTGGACTAGTCTCCTTTGGGAGAACCTCTGTTCCTTCCCACGGGATCCTCTTGTGCCACCAGGTTCATGCCCTGGGCTCTGGGGTGCCCATCCTTTTCTGGGGGTTAGATGGCCACAGCCCTGGTCCTGAGCCCTTCCCACATCCCCATTTCTGCTCCAGCCCTGCCCTGGGAGCAGAGTAAGGCTGGCTGGCTGAAAGTGGAGCACAGCCCAGCTCCGCAGCCATGGCAGTGTTTGTCTGGGCTGTTTGTGGACACCTGCATCTGTCAGCCCCTGGGCGAGGAGCTTGGCGAGGGGCTGTGAGCTGGCTGGCCCGCAGCCTGACACCTCTTTCCCTTGCTTTCCAGAGGTTGTGGCTATCTGGGATGCTGTGTCTGCGTACATCCTGGGACAGCTGAAGCTGGACAAGGTGGGCTGGCATCTCGGCCCTCCTTTGCCCTGGAGAGAGAGCCTGGACCCCGGGGAGCAATCCCTCCCTCAGCATCATGGCAGCACACCGAGATAACCCCGTGTGCCCAGAGCTGCTTCTTGGTCAACCAGGAGAGAAACCAAGTCCAGATGTAGTCTGAGAAAGCATTTGGTGCCTGATAGGGCTTCACCCTTCGCTATGGTCAGAGTGGAGAGACCAAGCAGAGAGCCTGGGCATTATGCTGGGTCCGTGCCAAGGATAATCCCTGGGAACCAGTCCCATAGGTATTCCTTGTGCTGGAAATGCCTGGGATCTTCCCTATCCATGGGATGTTAGCCAATATTTTGAGGAGGGGAAGAAAACAAATGCACAACACGGGCCTTTTCCAAGGCTTTCGCTTTCCCATCTCTAAAATACTCACTCATCAGCCTTTTTGTCTTTTTCCTGGGCAGGGTGTCGTGGTCACAGGACTCGGGACCTTCGCTATGGTCCAAGAGCGACTCCTCGGTGAAGAAGAGGCATATGTGGTTCGAAGACCCGTCTTCCGGCTGGACATTGATGTGTTATGTGTGCAGGAGCTCGCGTTCCCCACAGTGGTTATCCCTGGTGAGAAGGCAGCGGCCACCCTCCGCTTTCCTCCTCCGTGTCTGGGGGTGGGGTGCGTGCTCGCTGCTCTTTGGAAAGGGCTGGGAGAAGTAGAAGTAGAAGGCAGAAGCTCCTCCTCTGAGCTGCTGCCTTCAGCCCCCCCGCCGGGCTGAAGGCAGCAGCTCAGAGGAGGAGAGTGAATGGAGGCAAGTCCGCGCTCGTGGCGGCAGGCGAAGGCCCTCCCTGCCCACCTCGCCCCCCCAGGTGCCTCTGCACAACAGGTATGAGGCCCTGGAGGTGGAAGGCCAGTCAGTGGAGGATGGGGATGACAGCCTATCTACACCAGAGGTGTCGCCCAGGGCAGAAGAACGTACCTCTCGTCTTACCACCACCTCCACGAGGAAGAGAAGACGGGTTATAGTTGTGGGTGACTCCTTTCTGAAGGGAACCGAGGGTCCGATATGCCGGACGGACCCTCCTCTTAGGGAAGTCTGCTGCCTCCCCGGGGCCTGCCTGAAGGATGTCACGAGGGTACTCCCTAGCCTGGTATGGCCCTCGGACTATTACCCCCTACTGCTCTTCCATGTGGGGGGCGATGAGGCTGCAACACGAAGTCCTAGGGCGATCAAAAGAGACTTCAGGGCCTTGGGACGGCTAGTAAGGAACTCTGGAGCACAGGTTATTTTCTCCTCTCTCCTTCCAGTGGTGGGCAGCAACACAAGAAAGAAGAGAGACACCCAATCTATTAACGCATGGCTCCGTGGCTGGTGTCATCGCCACGGATTTGTTTTTTTTGACAACGGGATGGCCTACACAGCACCGGGTTTGCTGGCGTCTGATGGGATTCATCTTTCTCAAAGGGGAAAGAGAATCTTCGCTCAGGAACTTGCGGGGCTCATCGACAGAGCTTTAAACTAGACTCAAAGGGGGAGGGGGGTAATATCAGGCTTGCCCGAGGGAAGCTGAGGGACGACGTGCCACGGTTAGAGGTAGCGGGTGCCAGTGAAGGCACTCAGCCTGTGTCTCCGAGATGTGCGGGGTACGGTGGGGCACAGCTGAAGTCGAACGGAGTTGAGCTAGGGGATACTGAGGCAACGGGAGCCAAGAGGGAAATGCCAGTGAAAACGCCTCAAAGCACGCAAGGGGTGTTCTCCTGTGAAGGAGACACGGACGACAGCCCAGCTGAAGTGCCTCTACACCAATGCACGCAGCATGGGCAACAAGCAGGAGGAGTTGGAAGCCACTGTACATCAGGAAAACTATGATATGGTTGCCATCACGGAAACATGGTGGGATGACTCGCACAACTGGAGTGCGGCGATGGATGGTTATAAACTCTTCAGGAGGGACAGGTGAGGCAGGAGAGGTGGTGGGTAGCCCTATACGTCAGGGAGTCTGTGGTAGCCCTATATGTCTAGATAATTTAGAGCTCGATGATGGTGATGATAGGGTGGAGTGTCTATGGGTAAGAATCAGGGGGAAGGCCAACAAGGCAGATATTGTGGTGGGAGTCTGTTACAGACCACCCAAGCAGGATGAGGAGACACATGAACTATTCTCTAAGCAGCTGGGAGAAGCCTCATGATCGCTAGCCCTTGTTCTTGTGGGGACTTCAACCTGCCGGATGTCTGCTGGAAATGCAACACAGCAGAGAGGAAACAGTCTAGGAGGTTCCTAGAGTGTGTGGCAGATAACTTCCTGACACAGCTGGTGAGTGAGCCAACGAGGGAAGGTGCCCCGCTGGACCTCTTGTTCACCAACAGAGAAGGACTTGTGAGCCATGTGATGGAGGCTGTCTCAGGCAGAGCGATCATGAAATGATAGACTTTTTGATACGTGGAGAAGCGGTGAGGGGGGTCGGCAAAACTGCCACCTTAGACTTCCGGAGGGCGGACTTCGGCCTGTTTAGGAGACTGGTCGAGAGAGTCCCCTGGGAGGCAGCCCTTACGGGCAAAGGAGTCCAGGAAGGCTGGACATTCTTTAAGGAGGAAGTCCTAAAGGCACAAGAGCGGGCTGTCCCCAGGTGCCGAAAGACGAGCGGCGGGGAAGAAGACCAGCCTGGCTGACTAGAGAGCTCTGGCTCGAACTCAGGAAAAAGAGGAGAGTCTACGACCTCTGGAAGAAGGGGCGGGCAACTCAGGAGGAGTACAAAGGTGTAGCGAGGCTGTGCAGGGAGAAAATTAGAAGGGCCAAAGCTGAGCTAGAGCTCAATCTGGCTGCTGCTGTAAAAGACAACAAGAAACACTTCTTCAAATACATTAGCAGCAAAAGGAGAGCTCAGGAGAATCTCCAGCCCCTAGGAGATGGGGGAGGGAACACAGTGACCAAGGATGAGGAAAAGGCTGAGGTACTTAATGCCTTCTTTGCCTCAGTCTTTAATTGCAGGGCCAATTGTTCTCTGGGTATGCAGCCCCTGGAGTTGGAAGATAGGGACGGGGACCAGAAAGGAGCCCCCATAATCCAGGGGGAAATGGTTAGTGACCTGCTGCACCACTTAGACCCTCACAAGTCTATGGGGCCTGATGAGATCCATCCGAGAGTACTGAAGGAACTGGCAGAGGTGCTCACCAAGCCCCTTTCCATCATTTACCAGCAGTCCTGGCTAACTGGGGAGGTCCCAACTGACTGGAGATTAGTTAATGTGACGCCCATCTTCAAGAAGGGCCGGAAGGAGGACCCGGGGAACTACAGGCCTGTCAGCCTGACCTTGGTACTGGGGAAGCTGATGGAGCAGATCATCCTGAGTGCTATCACACGGCATGTAGAGAATAACCAAGGGATCAAGCCCAGCCAGCATGTGTTCAGGAAAGGCAGGTCCTGCTTGACCAACGTGATCTCCTTCTACGACAAGGTGACCCACCTAGTAGATGAGGGAAAGGCTGTGGATGTTGCCTATCTAGACTTCAGTAAAGCCTTTGACACGGTTTCCCACAGCATTCTCCTGGAGAAACTGGCTGCTCATGGCTTGGACGGGTGTACTCTTCATTGGGTAAAGAACTGGCTGGACGGCCGGTCCCAAAGCGTGGTGGTGAATGGAGTTTACTCCAGTTGGCGGCTGGTCACAAGCGGTATTCCCCAGGGCTCTGTGTTGGGGCCAGTTCTGTTTAACATCTTTATCAATGATCTGGATGAAGGGATCGAGTGCACCCTCAGTAAGTTTGCAGATGACCCCAAGTTGTGTGGGAGTGTTGATCTGCTGGAGGGTAGGAAGGCTCTGCAGAGGGACCTGGACAGGCTGGATCCATGGGCCGAGGTCAATTGTATGAGGTTCAACAAGGCCAAGTGTTGAGTCCTGCACTTGGGTCACAACAACCCCATGCAACGCTACAGGCTTGGGGAAGAGTGGCTGGAAAGCTGCCTGGCAGAGAAGGACCTGGGGGTGTTGGTTGACAGCCGCCTGAATATGAGCCAGCAGTGTGCCCAGGCGGCCAAGAAAGCCAATGGCATCCTGGCTTGTATCAAAAATAGTGTGGCCAGCAGGAGTAGGGAAGTGATCGTGCCCTGTACTTGGCACTGGTGAGGCCGCACCTCGAACACTGTGTTCAGTGTTGGGCCCCTCCCTACAAGAGAGACATTGAGGGGCTGGAGCGTGTCCAGAGAAGGGCAACGGAGCTGGGGAAGGGTCTGGAGCACAAGGCTGATGGGGAGCGGCTGAGGGACCTGGGGTTGTTCAGCCTGGAGAAAAGGAGGCTGAGGGGAGACCTCATCGCTCTCCACAACTACCTGAAAGGAGGCTGTAGAGAGGTGGGGGTTGGTCTCTTCTCCCATGTAACAAGCGATAGGACTTGCATCAGGAGAGGTTTATACTGGATATGAGCAAAAAATTCTTTACCAAAAGGGTTATCAAGCATTGGAACAGGCTGCCCAGAGAGGTGCTGGAGTCACTACCCCTGGAGGAGTTCAAAAAACGTGTAGATGTGGCACTTCAGCACATGGTTTAGTAGGCATGCAGGTGTTGGGCTGACGGTTGGACTAGATGACCCTAGAGGTCTTTTCCAACCTTAACAATTCTATGATTCTATGCTGGTACCGCAGCAGAGGGGAAGGTGCCGGGAGCGGTGGCTGTGGCAGCGGCTGTTAGCAAAGGGGCTGGGACACTTCTCAGCTGCCGAGATCCCCCTATAAATGCAAATTAAAGAGCTCTGGGGCTGTTCCCAGCTGGACTGACTGACCTGTGCCTGGGGATGGATGGGTCTAAAGGGATTATGCACACCCCACGTGTGGTCCCAGCACTGCTGTAGGGGCAGGAGGGAAGAAAGTCCCTGTGCGTACCCCACAGCTCGAAGACGTGCAGCCCCACTCCTGCACATCCCAACACACAGGCAGCCCGACAGAGGAGGCTCTCGCACCGTTCCCAGGAAACCAGCACAGCCGGTGCCTCCCTGAAGGGCCCGCAGGCTCACGCACGCAGCGTGGAGAACCAGCAGCAGGGCCAGAAGTCTGTGTGTGATTACGGGACTGTGACCACACTGGGACCGCAGCGCGAGGGCTGCATTGGAGGGACACGGGCTCTTCAGGAAGGACCCTCTGCGAAGGCGAGGAGGTGGATTTGCCTCCAGCTCGGGGCAGGACAGGAGCCAGCTTATGGGTCAGCATCAGCAGGCAGACCAACACGGGTGCCGTGTTAGCAGGTATCTGCTGGAGACCTCCTGTTCAGGAGGAAGGTGTAGGTGAGGCCTTCTTCAAACAAGTGAAAGAAGCCTCACATTCGCAGGGCCTGGTCCTGCTGGGGGACCTGCAGCACCCTGGTACCTGCTGGAAGGACAATCCAGCAGGGCTCTGTGGGATAATTGCTGGAGGTGACTTAGAAATTAAACTTATATTCACACTTTTAGGTAAGGCACAGCACTGAAGAAGCTTCCCGGGTGGAGTGCGGCTGACATGCAAGGAATCCATTCCATGGAAGGTCCCTAGGCCTGCAACCTTAGATGTCGGCAACGCCAGGGGAACTTGGTGTGTTGGCTCTAAGAGGCACTGCCCGGAGGGTGGAGCAGTGTGGAGGCACCGCGGCCAGGCTCTGTGATAACATGGGAACTTGAAGGTACCATGGAACCCATAAGCTGCATATTTGCTACCCTGGGCCAACGGCCTGTCACGTTTCTGACAAAATGCTGTCCTTTTGGTGAACTTTGCTCATTATAACATCGTTACAATACCAAAACACACCTCCATCCCAAAAGCTACCCGCCTCCGAGGTGCGACCACCCCTCACTCAGCTTGCACTTTGAATTTTCCTACCTTATACCTTTAAAAGCAAAGCGAGAAAACTTTACACCAATCCTAAACAAAGATGTATGACTAGAGTCACTCAAGCTCCACCCGAAAGGTGAAAGAGAGTATAAAATGGCTGAAGAGAAAGAGAATGTTAGGGAAGACACCATCGCGTACCACTCTGACCTCTGGGATCAGTCGACGGGCTGAGCCTCTCTTCCCCCCCATCGGGACGCCTTTGGGTAAGATTCGAACACTTGGTTATACCAAGTGCCTCTCTGTGAAACTTAGAAATCTCTCTAGAGTTGCTTTATCATCTTTAACGCGTTTGTAGCCAGCAGTGTCACTCATACTCTTGGTATTTGCACGTGCTTTGCAGACAGTGAAATTATCAGCGGTAATCCAAAGAACCTGTGTATCTGTTGCTCCAATAAACTGCACTCTTCATTAATCTAGCCATGATAGTTCTCATTGAATGCCACCAGACTCTTTAAGTGTGGCCATGGTAGTTCATGGAACGTGACTAGGCTGGGGGTGCATCGCGTTATTTGTGAATCCGTAATCGTCAGAGTTCAGTACACTGAACGCGACCGGACTTACAATGTTTTCAAATTGACGCTGTCACTGACGCTTTCATTGAAAGCCGTGAGAGGGCTCTGGCAGGCAAACGTTGACTCTGATGGGTGGCTGCATATACCGTCCTTAGAAAATATACCATTGACCATGTCTGAGACTAGGACTGGACTTAGCCGCACCTAGACTCCTCTCTGAGAAGGAGTTTAGAAAGCAAGGGGGTCCCGTCTGAACCTCGTGACTCAACGGGAGGGTTCCCCCCCCCCAGCCACTCCTCAGACTCCTATTCGTAACGCGACAGTAACTCTTAACGCAACAGGCTCAAGCAATCTAGGAGGTTTCCAGAGTTCTTCTAGTGCATTTCCTGGCACGGGTGATGGAGGAAGCAAGAAGGAGAGGTGCTCCGCTGGACCTGTGGCACGGAGGTACGCTAAAACTAACTCGAATGAAGGACAAGCTCAAACAACTTTATTTCACAAAAGAGCCAAAACCGCATGACACAAACCAGATGAGAAACGGGGGTAAACCAAAAACAACCAACACTCCGATAACATTTAACACGTAACAGGTTCAAGGTGTCTGTCGGGCTATTGTTACTACGTGGCTCTAGAATAATGACCCAAAGTGCGCACACACTCACTCGCAAAGGGAGAAACTCTCTCCCTTGTGGGTACCCAGAAGGTACAATCGCTCACCCGGGGGGTGAGGAGGGGTGAGGGCTCACTCGAGGATATAGCCAGAAGAAATCACTCAGCAAAGCAGGTGAGGGCACTCAATCCCGAGAAGTTTCCTCAGGTGGCGTCCGAACGCGAGGGGAGAGGTCCCGAACACCCGCCCGCTGCTCCGAGAAGACCACGCTCAAAGGGGGTCTCTGGCGGTGCTACATTTATACCCTGGGTTGGATCTGAGCTGTGGTCAGAACTGGTCATGATCTAGAAGCTTCTCTGAGCCAAGGCGCCTCAGTGGCCGTGGACCCTGTCTGGTGGCCAAGGGGACCCACTTCTCCTGCTCCCCCTGCCGCGGTGTGTACGTGCCAGGGGGCACGGCAGGGCACAAAAGGTGCGAAAAGCCGGTGATCGCTGTGCCAAAAGCCACGATCTTTATTGGGGGGGAGGGGGTGAATCCTCCCTGTCCCACAGTCCATCCCGTGACCACAGTCATGATGTGACCGGTTTCTTTGGAGTGGTGGCACAGTCACCTCTTCGCTCCAGAGTTAAAAAGGGGCACAGTGTTGGTGAGTTCAACACCCACTGTGGATCACCATTCTTTAAGCGTCTTTCAGCTCTCACAAGCTATCGTCAGCAACCAAGCAGCCACCCCACAATAAACTATCACCCACGTAACAATATCCAACGTTCTAGCACCAATTAACAATAGCAACGGGTGAACGTGTGAGCACCATCCTGGGGTTGTATTGGGACGTCTAAGATACGGACGGGGCTCGGGGGGGTAACGCCAGTCGCATGGGTCAGGTTTAGGGGCACGTCAGTGTCACAAGTGGGATTCAGAGTAGCGGGAGTTTCAGGGGCGGGTTTTAAGGGACCGGACTTCACGGTGGGCGTGGATTTCGTTCTGGTGCTCTTAATGCAGTTTATAATAATACAAATTACAACAATTCCAATTATGATCGTTATCAGAGATTGAAGGAGGCTAATTAGCCTCCCTGACATGGAAAACCCCAAACGCGTTAAAAAATTTCCCCAACCAATTAGTCCCTAGCACAGCAGCCATTTCTGTCGTGTCTTTAGCTATCTTCTTCATCTTCTTCAACTGTTCTTGTAGTGGCACCCAGGCATTCGGGATGTGGATGCAACAGTCGTCTACCGATAGATTCAGCCTCCTGCATACGCCTTTCTCCTTCAATAGGATTCAGTCTAACATGGCTCGGTTTTGAATGGCCATCTTGCCATTGTCTTGTCATTGATGGCTTAAGAAGCCCATGCTGTCACGCGTAGAGTTTATTAGCACCTCAAGCTGTAGGCTCAGCTCTAGAATAGCGTGTCTGTTTTGCACTGGAGCGATCCCCATTCCAAAGATTGACTCTAACCACCACCCTGTCCTCGCTGGAGCATTTTTCCACCCCTTCCGTACAGCCCTCGGCACACGATCCCACCGTTGCTGCGGTACGGGCCCTTCCCGGGTGATAGGACGGAGGGAAAGCATGGCTAACGTGCAAGCCAGTTTGGGGATAGTTGGGTATAGCTGGGAATATAGGCGGCCATCAGAGCACACCCACACTAAATTAGGAGGTGTGGAGACAAAAGATGTTTGGCATGAACCTGGAGTGCTGGTGAGGGGGCGACGACAGTCTCTTTTATGGCAACGTAGGACAGAGGGACGGGAATAGCTGGTATTGCTGCATAAGCAGCCTTGTACCAAGGCTTCTTGGGCCGGTGGATATAGCCACACCAGGGGCATCTTACCTAGAGCCTCGCACCCCATTTCCACTTGGCAGTCCCAGAGCGGACATGCCCCTGTCGGGTGTGCCTCATCTCTTCCCCCGTACCAACCAGGTGCATAGGTGTACCTGGCCCACGTGCAACTGGGCGGGCAGTCGAATGAGTTGTTATTGCACGCGCTAGGGCATTCGGTACCGTCTCTGTCAGGATGTTTGATACACCAAGGAGCGTTCAGTGGCTTGGGATACACCAGTGAGTGATCAGCAATGTCCCATAGAAAGCCGCGTTCGGTGGTTCCTCAGAGAACTTCGGGACAGGGTATGGTGCCGTTGACGCCCACCTTGTGGCTTTATGGGTTGGTTGGAGAATGTAATTGCATTTAGCATCCCATACCGAACTAGCATTTATTGTGCCTGGTGGCCAGCTATAAACAATACGGGTATAGCCTACGTCCCCTATGCTTTCCCGGAATTTCCAGCTATAATTGTTATATCGACGCTGTGTTAATTCACGGGCTAGAGATATGATGATGTCCTGGACAAAAATGGGTGAGGGGTCCTCCGCTGACCTGGGAGTGGGTCAAGAGACTGTTACCCATCTTAGGTTCATCATCCGTGCAAATCTTACCATCAGCTTTGCCACTACGTTGCCATCCAGGTCCGAGTTGTCCACATCAGTTGCCATCGCTACCAGTAGGAGCAACAGAATGGTCCATCCCTCCATCGTCTTTAAGAGACTACAAAAAAAAAAGGCCTCAATCCCCTGGACCGGGCTTTCAGGGTTAGAAGTCAGGGATTATCCACCGAGCACTAATACGGTGGGATTTTCTGCTCCTGTCCGGAGCTTGCCAGGCATATAAGCCTCTGGGTTTTGCAGGGTGATGGGCACGATGCCAATGGAAGGTATTTTCACCATTACAGGTTGGCCCACATATGTCCGTAGTGGGAACTGGTCCCTTTTATCGTCCGGTATAGGGTCATTGCCCGTTAATGGTCTCGCAGGACAGAACGCTCGGATTTTGGGGTTTCCATAACTTCCCCAGCAGTTGTTAACAATACAGACCACCTGTGGCAATCGCATGTCCCAGCTGTGGCGTGAGACATCAGCATATCTCTGAATTAATCCCATTGGCGTGGGGATAATATGGTGTATGGAACACCCATTCGATGCCTTCCCGTCGAGCCCACTCTTGCACCACAGTGGCGGTGAAATGCGACCCATTATTACTTTGGATGCACTGGGGGGTGGGTAAAACACAGAATCACCGAATCACAGCATCATATAGGTTGGAAAAGACCTTTAAGATCCTCGAGTCCAACGGTAAACCTAACACTACCAAGACCACCACTACACCATGTCCCTAAGCACCTCATCCAAACGTCTTTTAAATACTGCCAGGGATGGTGACTCAACCACTTCCCTGGGCAGCCTGTTTCAATGCTTGATAACCCTCTCGGTGAAGAAAAATTTCCTAATATCCAGTCTAAACCTCCCCTGGCACAACTTGAGGCCATTTCCTCTCATCCTATCGCTTGTTACATGGGAGAAGAGACCGACCCCCACCTCTCTACAGCCTCCTTTCAGGCAGTTGTAGAGAGCGATGAGGTCTCCCCTGAGCCTCCTTTTCTCCACGCTAAACAACCCCAGGTCCCTGAGCCGCTCCCCATCAGCCTTGTGCTCCAGACCCTTCCCCAGCTTCGTTGCCCTTCTCTGGACACGCTCCAGCACCTCAATGTCTCTCTTGTAGTGAGGGGCCCAACACTGAACACAGCATTCGAGGTGCGGCCTCAGCAGTGCCAAGTACAGGGGCACGATCACTTCCCTACTCCTGCTGGCCACGCTATTTTTGATACAAGCCAGGATGCCATTGGCTTTCTTGGCCGCCTGGGCACACTGCTGGCTCATATTCAGCCGGCTGTCGACCAACACCCCCAGGTCCTTCTTTGCCAGGCAGCTTTCCAGCCACTCTTCCCCAAGCCTGTAGCGTTGCATGGGGTTGTTGTGACCCAAGTGCAGGATCTTGCACTTGGCCTTTTTAAACCTCACACAATTGACCTTGGCCCATCGACCCAGCCTGTCCAGGTCCCTCTGCAGAGCCTTCCTACCCTCCAGCAGATCAACACTCCCACACAACTTGGGGTCATCTGCAAACTTACTGAGGGTGCACTCGATCCCTTCATCCAGATCATTGATAAAGATATTAAACATGACTGGCCCCAACACAGAGCCCTGGGGAACACCGCTTGTGACCGGCCGCCAACTGGAGTAAACTCCATTCACCACCACTCTTTGGGCCTGGCCATCCAGCCAGTTCTTTACCCAGCGAAGAGTACACCCGTCCAAGCCATGAGCAGCCAGTTTCTCCAGAAGAATGCTGTGGGAAACTGTGTCAAAGGCTTTACTGAAGTCTAGATAGACAACATCTACAGCCTTCCCCTCATCCACTAGGGGGGTCACATTGTCATAGATGGAGATCAGGTTGGTCAAGCAGGACCTGCCTTTCCTGAACCCATGCTGGCTGGGCTTGATCCCTTGGTTATTCTCTACGTGCCGTGTGATAGCACTCAGGATGATCTGCTCCATCAGCTTCCCCGGTACCAACGTCAGGCTGACAGGCCTCTGGTTCCCCGGATCCTCCTTCCGGCCCTTCTTGAAGATGGGGGTCACATTAGCTAATCTCCAGTGAGCTGGGACCTCCCCAGTTAGCCAGGACTGCTGGTAAATGATGGAAAGGGGCTTGGTGAGCTGTTCTGCCAGTTCCTTCAGCACTCTTGGGTGGATCTCATCAGGCCCCATAGACTTGTGAGGGTCTAAGTGGTGCAGCAGGTCACTAACCATTTCCCCGTGAATTATGGGGGCTCCATTCTGGTCCCCGTCCCTATCTTCCAACTCCGGGGGGTGCGTACCCAGAGAACAATTGGCCCTGCAATTAAAGACTGAGGCAAAGAAGGCATTAAGTACCTCAGCCTTTTCCTCATCCTTGGTCACTGTGTTCCCTCCCCCATCTACTAGGGGCTGGAGATTCTCCTTAGCTCTCCTTTTGCTGCTAATGTATTTGAAGAAGTGTTTCTTGTTGTCTTTTACAGCAGCAGCCAGATTGAGCTCTAGCTCCAGTCGGGTGAAAGCGTGCTGTCAGAGCTCTCTGCCTTGATGACACTAAGGATAACAGTGCTCTCCCCTCGTCCTCATCCTGCAGTGTTTTGTCTGAGGCATAAACATGAAATGGAGAGAGACGGTTGTACTCCCTCACGCACACCTCCTCTCCCTGCAGCTGAAGGTGGACAGACCAGATCTTTGGGGGTGTGTTGTTTTATTAGAATCATATCAGAGATATGAGAGGAGCCGTGTAGAGGGAATGTCGGAGTCCAAAAGTGGGAGCAGGTGCCTGGGGCTTGATCAGCGTCACCTGGAAGGGGAAAAGTGAGGAAAAAAGGGTGACCATGGTGCCTTGTTCTCAAGAAGACTTGTCTTCAGTGAAGGCCGTCTGGCATAACAAGTTGCTGTATGTGCACGTGCCCTTTGTCGTGCATTGCTGCAGGCATGTGTGGGCAGTTTTACCTAACTCCCCCTGTCCCAGTGGCATGCTTGTTGGAAACCTCCTGCGTGAGCAGGACATTTCTAATGGTCTGCTGCTGTTAGTGATTGGCAGTTCTCCCCTTTTTGGGGAGGACTATTAAGGCAGGAGAGAAAGAGTTTGGTGTGGGTAAAATACATCCCTCAAGTGTTTTCAGAAGGCCACTCAACAGCAAAGATCTTGTGTTTGACGCAAAATGGAGTGACATGGCCACTCCACCTGGCATGGTAAGGTCATGGCTGGAGCTGAGCTGGCACTGGAACTTGCTCCAAGTCCAGAGGCCTCCTAGCTCCAGCCACATTTTGCTAGATGCCCCTGACCTCCCAGCTGATCCCCAGTGCATGAGAAAAGTCCCCTCTTGGGTCTGCTTGTCCCGTCTGCAGCGGAATGTCCTCCTGAGGAGCTTGTGATGTGTGAGCACGTATCAGCATTGAATGGCTGAGCTAGTGGAGAGGCAAAGAGATGTTCTTTGGCCTCCCTCTGCTGGGCTTTGGGCCAAGGCAAGGGAGCAGGCCTGCGTCCTGCATTTTGTCACTCCAGTAAGTGGTCTGGAGTTGTCAGAAGCCCCGTCAGAAGGGGGAGATGCTTAAGGGCTGGGTGTTGCAAAGCAGAGGAGGAGAGGCGGGCAGGCTGCCTTACCTTTCCCAGGCAGTAGTCTGCTGGCCCCGGCTTCACTGTTTTGTCGCCTGCAAGTCTACTTTTGGTTCCCATCGTGTACATGGGAGCCCTTTTTTTGTAGACGTCCAGTTCCACCTTGGGGAATGCAGCAGGACCTGGCGTCTGTAAGAGAGGCAAGGAGGTGGTTGGGTACAAAAGGCAGGTGTTGATGCTTGGCGGGTGCCCACGCGGGCTGTGCTAGTTGAGCTGGCTGGCCAGAGGAGTGGTGTGAGGGGCATGGAGCGATTGGAACAAGGGCACCTCCTGTTCCCCTGCAGAGGGGCAGATTTCCCAGAGGAGGAGGGAGATTCCCATTAGTGCTGATGAGCTCTGCCCCACCAAAACTGTTAGTGTTGGACAGCGAGGCACTGCAGGTGTCGGTGTTGCTGTTAACAGCAAGAGAGCCAGGGGACCTGTGGCTTCCTGGGTTTTGCTGCTGGTGCAGGGAAGTGTGCGTTAAGAGAGGCTGCAGAAGGTGTGGGAGCCCTTCTGCCCTGAGGAGAGCAGCTGAGAGCAGAGAAGCGTAGCTCACCTTGGAGAGGTCTTCAGCAAAGCCCCTGTGCTTGCTCTTCCCTTTCAGGGAGTAGCACGGGCTGGCGTGGGTGTAGGCTGTGTTGGGTCCCACCAGCCTAGGCAGGGTGTAGGTGCCAGGACCTGGAAGGGGAATGGGAAGAGAGCGTGTGAGTCCTGCGGGGAGAGGGGCAGCACCTGGCTGGGAGAGAAGCAGCCTGCTGCGAGGAGCAGGAAGGATGTCTTGTCCCTCCTCCCACTGCCTCTTTCTTCTGCCGCATGTGGTGTGTGTTGGCAGCTCCAAGCCTGAGTTGCCCGTTCTTCTGTGGGATGAGAGAAGTTGGTGCTCTGGGGCATCAAGCAAGCTTCTCAAGAGACCGTTGTGCCCTGCTGTGGAGGCTTTTCCCTAGGCCTGTTGAAAAAGCTGGGCAGCAGATTTTCCCTGGAGGACACGCCGGCTGCAAGTCTGTGTATTTCCCCAAGCTCCCTTACCTGGAGTTTGGTCGGTTGTGACCGCCTTGTGCCGGAAGGCCATGGACTGTGCCGGCGCGCATTTGTAGAGGTGTTTGTTGGCCTTGTCGGTGGAGTAGTCACCTATGGCAGAGGAGAAGCAGAGAACAGCAGTGAAGCTGGGCTCTTTTGCTCAAGCCAAAGAGGAAAGGTCAGAGGGAGGGGCTCAGCCTTGTTTGCTTTGTGTCTGGAAACCTCTGAAGCTCCTTCAGGGCGTGAGCTGATGGTTTTGTACCCCAGTAGCACGAGGCAAATGTAAGGCGTGCTTGTGTTGCCTGAAAGAAGGGCTGGAGAAATGGTACTCACTTGGTCCAGGAGTGATCTCGGTCTTAATCTTGGGAAGTCCGCAGATGTGCTGTGCTGGAGCCACGTACTTCCCGTTCCTGGTGATGGAGGGCGGGACGTAGTACCGAGGACCCGGAGAGCAGCTGTCTGCGACGGGAGGCTTGGCCCCTCGAAATGTGTAGGCAGGGGCTTTGGTTTTGGTGGGATTGTGATCCAGGTAGCCTAGGAAGAAAAGCCTATGAAGAAAAGGACACCTGCCTGCAACTGCATATTTCAAGCTAGTTTTAAGTGGAGTAGTTGGAGTTGCCGGCCTCAAGAAATTCCCTTCCCGTGTGATTTTTTCCTCCAAGACTGATACCAGCGGGTCAATACAATGGTACAATGACTTCCAGCAAGAACAAGGTAGGCACTGTACAATTAATCAGAAGATCACCAGAATGCTATTGTGATGAAGCAGGAAACGCCCACACGGTTGATAAGCTATCTGAAAGCAAATGTAAAGATGGCCTCTGTGATGTTTTGCTTTTCCGATGCCCCGATGGGAAAGAAATGGAAACTTTACTGCTATTACCGAGGAGGAGAAGAAGAAGAATAGGAAGAGAAGATGAAGTCTGAGAGGAGAAGATGAAGAAGGAGAAGAAGAGGGGAAGAGAAGGAGGAGAAGACAAAGACAAGGAGAAGAAGAAGAGGAGAAGAAGACAAGGGTGAGGTGGGAGCACCAAGTTTGTAGAAAAGACACAAATCAAGCTTGCTCCTGTGCGCTCAGGGGTTAAGGCCCTGCTAAGGCCACCTCTGTGCTCAGCAGAGTCAGGCAGCTCTTTTCTGGGGCTTTCCCAGGAGCAGCCTGAGCCTTCCTCTGGCAGGCCTGTGTCCTTGCTGCAGCTGAGAGCACGGAGGCTTGGAGCAAAGGGGAATGGAGCTGTGGCTGCTCGTCCCCTGGAGGCAGTGGATGTGCCGCCCCCGCCTTGCGATGGTGATTTTACCTGTTGTCCCGGGGATTGAGTACTTGGGTCCCGGGCTGGTGAACTGGGCCATGATGGGGCCGCGTGGGCGATGAGGTCTCCAGGTGCCCACCCAGGCTCCGTCCATGGTGGAGGTGGCTACAAAGCCTACGGCGAGAGCAGGAGAGTTGCTGAGGGCCTTCCCTGACAGAGGCCCTCTGTGAAGCCTCCCCGGGAGGAGCAGCAATGCTTCACCTTTCTCAGCCTTGGCCATCGCACTGGCTGTGGATGAGCTTGTCGGCTGCGGCAGCTCTCGGTCGCAGAGCGCGGCGAGGGTGAGGGCAGGCAGCGATCGGGCAGGAGAGGTTGTGGTGTCAGCTGCTGGCGGCTCTGGGGAGAGACCTTGGCTCGTCTTGGAGACGCACTGTGACATCATACAGGCTCCCGGTGCCTGTCATATGTGCTGTTGCACCATACGGCTGATGGGGGAGCTGGGGATGTCCAGCTTGCAGGGCTAGGCCTTCATGAGGTCTGCACAGCAGGAACATGCAGTGAGGGAAAACTGTTGTGATTTTTGTGTTTAATCTAGCAGCCTTATGTTCTTATACTGTTGGGCTCCCATCATAATATGAATGCGAAGACAATAAAGATATTCAGTGAGTACTCCTTGGTGCTGGCAGCTGGGTTTTAGCAAGCGTCAAATGCTGTTTGGTATCTTGTTAGCTCCTGGACGTTCGGGGTTCCTTAGATTTATGTTGTCTTTAGCACTTGACAAGTATCTGAGCCTGCAACAAAAAAATGAGAGCAATGTTTACAAAAAGATCAAAAATACAAGTGCATGAAAAAAAAATCTGCTGAAGTTGAAGGAGATGCTAAACCTTTCTGAGTATGAGTATTTGGATTGGCACCTGGTCTGAAATTTGCCACAGCAGTTTCTGGGGAAAACACAAGAAAAATCCATGGGAAAGGTAGCCACAGAAACTGCAGCCTCGGGAGTCTGTCCTGGTGCTCAGCCATTTAGGAAAGAAACCAGGCTTGGAGCTAGGACTAGTTCCCAAGAGTAAACCATTGCTAGAGGATTTTCTTTCTCCCTTCTTCTCTTTTGCCCATGCATCTGTGGCGTTGGAGGAAGCAGCATGAATGGGATGTGTGTGTTGGCTGAGAGGAGGAAGTTTTACTTTACGGGATTGCTAATGGAAGAGCAGATTCTCACAGCCAAATCCAGTTGCTTCTGCTTCAGAAAGAAGGGCCCCATTCTCCCCTCGCTGACACCGCTCTGAATCCAGCACCCATTGAGGGAGGTTTTTACCAGTGTGGAGAGTCTCAGTCCAAATGCCTCCTAATGCACCCTTACCTCTTCTCCATTTCCTCTGTACCTGTGCTACATGGGAAATCCAGAGTTGCTTTTGCACAGGGTGATCAGGCCATGGGAATCCATGGGAAATGCAGGAACGAAGGGGTGTCCTTCAGCTGTGCTGGACAGTGTGGGACTGTCTGAGGAACAAGTGAGCAAATAGGATGATCTGGAAGAAAAAGAATGTTAAAACTTTCCTAAGATACAAGTATTTTTTCACAGTAATGTTCTTGCAGCTCATCAGCTTAGCCACATTTCCTCACTTTTTGCTTGTCCACTTGTCTAATTCTGTACTGCCAACAGTTCAGAGATTATAGAATCATGGAATCATTGAGGTTGGAAAAGACCTCTACGCTCATCGAGTCCAACCATAAACCGAACACTGCCGAGTCCATCACGAAGCTCTGTCCCTAAGTGCCACATCTGCACGTCCTTTAAACACCTCCAGGAATGGTGACTCAGCCACTTCCCTGGGCAGCCTGTTCCAGTCCTTAAGAACCCTGTCAGTGACGAAATCTTTCCTACTTCTCCCTTTCTTGGAGGCTGATGTACCTGGACTGAACAACAGGCATAAGCCAAACAGTAGTCACTGTCCTTGCACTAACGAACTCACATGAGAGCCCAAAGCCAGATGCCTTCCCTGCTCTCACTCTCACCTGTCCAACAGCTCTAAATCTTCCCAAAGCAGACGAATGGGCCTAGCACGGAAGGCATGAAGCCACACTCCAGCCAACCACACAGACCCCACACCAACCAAAGGCACGGGCAGAACCAAGCAAGAAACTCACAGGCCACCTTTGCACTGAGTTTGAGCCAGAAGCACTGAGCTAGAACAGGGCGACAGCAACCACCACTGCCAAACACGGCCAAAACTGCCAATCACATTGCATTTTCACACGTGTCCTGACCAGACACTTCTGCCTTTCTCTCCTACATTGTACTCTTCAGTACAGGAGTATGCACCTGGTTAATCTTCTCTTTAACAGGTTATTAGATTATTCAGCTCTCCAAGACAGAGAGGGAGTGAGAGAGAAAGAGAGAAATGCACATGAACTAAACTACAAAATAATATCATTGACTACATCCAGCTTAAATATGTTAACTTCCATGCCTGTCCTTTTTCTGAAGAGCCAGACAGCAAAACATCACTGGAAGCCTCCTTCACTAGGCAGTTGTCTGACAAAGCGCTTTGTGACAAAAAGCAACAAGACAATTCAACAGGAGCAGAGGCTGCCCAAATTCAATGCTTGCCAACAGTCTTCTACAGAGCAGAAACGAAGGGGAACCCAGGACAAGTCAGAGCCCTTGCCAAGTGATGTTTAGTGCCACAGCAACTCCACTGGCAGAAAACCTCTTGAGCTTCAGTGGGACTTGGGAAGGGATTTCTTAAAGCCTCTGTCCTCCACGGCTACCCCAGCAGCCAGCAGTGGAGCAGTGCTGCCCGGCTCCACTCCTGCAGCCCTGCCAAGCAGAACAGCAGGCACAATGCAAAAATCAGCCTCCATCAATGGCCCCGAGTGATCTGCATCAGAGATTCAAAAGAAGGAATAAGGCAATTAAACTACAAGCAGAAACACATCATTTACTCCCAAGGCAGAGCAGACAGCACGGTGTGTACTATCCCAAAGTACTCTAACCGTGACAGACACGATTTCACCTCAAGAAGGGCAAGTTACAAACGTCTGAGGGTGGCACCCCAGCTCTTCTCAAGGGTGGGCAGCCAGGTACCCGAGCTGCTGAAACAAGCAGCCAGAGAGCGCAGCATGACCACCCTGGTGGCCAGCACCTTACGAGATGCACTGCTGGCACTGCTGCAGGGACAGGGCTTGTTTCCACTGGAGCAGATGCGGCACCCCCAAAGTGGAAATAACCCTTAGACCTGGTACCATTGCCCAAACCCAGGAACAAACCCTCAATCCAGATGCACCCCACACCTGGCAGCTCCCCCCAAACCTGGCAGCATGCCCCTGACACAGCAACACCCCCGAACCCTGAAGATTCCCAAAAAGTTGGCACCAACCATCACACCAGCACAGCCCCCAAGACCGGTCGGCATCCTCCAAATCCACAAACACCCCTGAGCCCAGGGGCACACCTTAAACCTGCCAACAGTCCCCCAAGTCCAGAAACAGCTGCCAAATGTAGAAACCTCTGGCTGGAGAAGGGCCTGGGCAGCCGGCTCCAGGGGACCCTGCTTGAGCAGGCACTTGGACTAGGTGGTCTCCAGAGGTGCCCTCCAACCTCCACCATTCTGGGATTCTGTGAAAGGTGGCCTTGCATGTGTTGACAGGGACCTTGTCGATCGCAGGCACGCCTAAAGTGGCGAGCACAGGAACAGGAACAGGGCCAACTGCATGGGGATGTGGACAGCACTGAGAGGGGGGACTAGGATGTACGGAACAAGGGGGTGGGGACCTGGAAAAGCTTGGGGTTTGGGGACATTGCAAGCGTGTGACGGGGTGGCACCAAGCACGGAGATGGGGAGCTCGTTGAGTGTGGATTTGATGACAGCGCTGAGCATGAGTACTGGTTTTGGATGGGACAGAGTTCACTTTCTGTAGCTGTCCTGGTTTCAGCTGGGATAGCATTAATATTCTTTCTAGTAGCTGGTACAGTGCTGTGGTTTGGATTTAGGATGAGAATAATGTTGATAACACACTGGTGGTGTAGTTGTTGCTAAGTAATGTTTACACTGGTCAAGGACTTCTCAGCTTCCCATGCTCTGCCAGGGGCACAAGAAGCTGGGAGGGGGCACAGCCAAAGAGGCCAAAGGGCTATTCCATACCATATGCCGTCATGCTCAGTATATAAGCTGGGGGGAGTTGGCCAGGAGGGGATGGCTGGGGCATCAGGGATGGCTGGATGCTCGGGGATGGTTGGGCATTGATCAGCAGGTGGTGAGCGGTTGCATCACTTGTTTTTTTTCTTGGGCTTTGTTACTCTGTCTCTCTTGTTTTCCTTTTCATTACAATTTATTATGATTATAATTATATTTTATTTTATGTCAATTATTAAACTGTACTTCTCTCAACCCGCAAGTTTTCTTACTTTTGCTCTTCCGATTCCATCCCGCATCCTACTGGGGGAGGGTGAGCGAGAAGCTCTGTGGTGCTTGGATTTGTGACCAGAACAGTGTCGGTCACACACCAATGTTTTAGCTATGGCTGAACAGTGCGTGCACAGTGTCACGGCCTTTTCTGCTTCTCACACAGCCCCACCAGCGAGGTCACTCGGGGTACACCAGAGCTGGGAGGGGACACAGGCAGGACAGCTGACCCCAACTCACCAAAGGGATATCCCACACCATATGACATCGTGCTCAGCAGTACAAGTTGGGGAAAGAAGGAGAAAGGGGTGCTGGGCAGAAGCGTGTGCCTTTCCAAGTTAGCATTATGCATAATGAAGCTCTGAAGATACGGAGTAGCGAAAGGTTCAGTTGCCGTAAATTTTGGCATCTGCTGTCATTTCAATTGGCTGAAGGAATTGCCCAACAACCTCCAAGAAGATGCCCCCAGATGTTGTCCGGTCTCAGAGTTTCTCCAGTAGAGCTTGCAGTTACCCGTGTTGGGAATTGTTAGGATGAACAGCCTTGCTTAGCACTAGGAGCTAAAGGAGTTGACGCCTTAGGCAGCAAGAGCTGACCGAGAGTCAACTTTTTGAGAAAGCTAATGCTGCAAACACAGAACCAGCTGAAACTGGCAGATGCAAGCAGAAGGAAGAAGAAAAGGACCAAGGAAACAATTCCAAGAGAATGAGGTAACTGCAGAAGAAGGCCAGCCCAGCAACCAAGAAAACCAGTAAGAAATCAAGAGACCACCGACCAGAATTAAGTGATTGGACTTGGGGATCGGGTGATGGGTGGTACGTTCCGGGAAATCTGTCTGTAAGGGTATAATTGGGGTCTGCGATCTGCAGTAGGGGTCCCTCCTTGCAGGCACCCAGCTCGAGCTGCTCTGCCTGTCACATAAATAAACCACTTATTTACTCAGCGGATTGGTGACCCGTCTTCTATGAGCAGGAACCTTGGGCCGAGCCCTGCTGAGGTGGCACCTGCATAATTCCTACCATGGTCTAGGTGGCGGCTGCATAATTCCTGAAACAACAAGCCAGGTGCCTGCTTCTGCCCTATCCCCTACTCAGGCACAGGTGACATCACAAGAAGCTGGAGAAGCCAGCTGCATGCTCCTGCCCTAAGAGCAAAGAGTCACCAATGACATCACAAGCACCTGCAAAAGCCAGCTGCCTCCTCCTGCCCTCAGAGCTACACCCACCACTGACAGCACAAGCATCTGCCCAAGCCAGCTGCCTCCTCCTGCCCTATCACATGGGCAGGGAAATATGAGAGCTCAAGCACCTCCACAAGCCAGGTGTCCTTTCATTCCCAAGCAGATACTCAGACAACAGGTACCTCAAAAGCACCTCCACAAGACAGGGGCCTGCTTCTGCCCTACCACCTAATCAGTCATCAGTGACATCACAAGCAGCTGCACAGCCAGGTGCCCTCTCCTGCTCTGTCAACTACTCAGGCACCTCTGACATCAGAATGAGCAGCACAAGGAATGTTTCTGCTCCAGCCCTATCACCTACTCAGGCACGGGTGACATCACCAGCCCATGAAAAAGCCAGGTGCCTCATTCTACCCTATCACAAACTCATCCACCTATGACGTCACAAGCACAGCACAATCCAGGGGCCTGCTCCTAACCTATCACCTACTCAAGCACATATGACATCACAAGCACCTGCACAAGCCAGGTGCATGCTCCTGCCCTAAGAGCACAGAGCCACCAGTGACACCACAAGCCAGGTGTCCCTTCATACCCAGGCACTTCCTGAGCTACCAGTGACATCAGAAGCAGCTGGAAAAGCCAGGTCCTCCTCCTGCCCTCTCACCTACTCAGCCACCTGTGACATCACAAGCACCTGCACAGCAGGAGCGTCCTCACTTCCAACACCACGGCTTTTTCACCATCTCCCTGTGCTCCCCTCTCTCCCAGGCACCTTTCTCACCCCCTCCACCACCTCCCAGTGCCTCTGTCTCTCTCTGTGTTTGTGTGGCAGATGTTACCTCGGAAGCATTGTCCCAGCCAGGGCACCTCCATCTCCTTCTCCCTCTGCTCTCAGCGTGACTGTCCCAGCTGTCTGATGTGCTTTTGGACATCATGGGCCCTCTCGTCCTGCCTCCCTTCTGCTGTTAAATCCTGTTCCCGCCAGAGAAGTGACAACCAGTCGGTGCCTCCTCTGTGGCATCTTACCTGCATCTTCCTGAGCTGGACAGCTGGCGGGAACTGTCACCATCAGCCTCAGCAGTGCATGAAGTCTTCTCCTGGCACAGGAACAGCTCTGGCTGTGCTTGGTGTGCACCAGGCTTCCTGAAGGAGAACAGCAACACTCAAAGTGACTCCTGGGCAATGTTCTGCTGGGAGAGCTGCTTTGAAGGCCGGTCCAGGGGTTCTCCCTGTGCCCCAGCTCAGCCACACGTCCCACATCTGGCTCTTTCCAGCAGGATTTTGGAAAGCCCCTTCACAGCTCTGAGCACCAGGCCAAGGGCACGGGGCAGAAACAGCCCCCTCCCATGAGGGCCCAGCCCCCAACTGGCCTCTGTCCCCAAACTACTAAAACTTCCAAACAGGCTCTCCCTCTATATAATTATCCTCAGTTTTAAGAGAAGAAACTGGATCCTTGCAGATCCAGTAGGCTCAGACTCTTAGAGGGCGATTGGGGCTTCAATTCCAGAACAAAAGAATTTCCATTACACAATCTCAGCCACCACCTCCATGATCATCTGGTCAGTGACCCACAAATGCTGCGTTGTGAAAAATGTGACACCTGATAAAAAGTATCCTCTCCTCCCCAAATCTTTGCTTCCCTCATACCCTCAGACTACCACAGTAATAATCACACTATTCTTCTGTGATTACCACCCATCTGAAACCCCTCTAAAACATTATGACTCCACAGCAAGTCACTGACGTGAGTGGCAGCTCTGTGGATAAGGGAGAACCACCACTAACCACGCACCCACCCGTCAGGCCTCAGCTGAGGCTCTGCTCAAGGCAGTGGTGATGGCAGAGGGAAAATGCCCTGGAGACAGGGTCAGGGGAAGAAATGTCACTCCTCCAGCTCAGACACCCCTCACCGCTGGCACAGCTGGGTGCTTCCCACGTGGTATGGGATCTCCACATGGAGACAGGACAATCTCACACCCTTACCCCCGCAAAGCCAGCAGGGCAGTGTGGCCCTGGTCCCAAAGGACACCTGGGCTGGACTAACACCCTCACACCACATCTCCCAGTGCAGCCAGGATTGCCAGCAGCCCAGTGTGCTGTTGATGCCTATTCCCGCCCTGAGGGCCAGCCCTTGTCTCCCCACAGGGGCTCTGCTGCCAAGCAGGGCCCCTGGCTGGTGTGTGGGTCTGTGGTGCAAGGCAGTGCCCAGGCTGGGAACATGAGCTCAGGTCTAGCACAGCTGCCTGCCTCTCCTCTGGGAGGGGGCTCAGCAGAGACAGCACACACAGCCCTGCTTACCCATGGCCAGACCCTGGTGGGCAGGGCAGGGTGGAGAGGAGCAGTGCCCCAGCTCCAGCCCACACCCACCTGAGTCTGGGGAGTCAGAGCAAAAGCACCAGCTGGAGATGCTGGGGATTGAACCCAGGGCCTCCCACATGCAAAGCAGGTGCTCTGCCACTGAGCTACATCCCCTTGACACCTGCCAGCAGGAGAGACACTCTTCTCCCGTGACGTGACTATGACAAGCACAGCCCTGTTGTCCCCTGGGTGCCCAGGGACCCTCAGCAGAAAACAGCATTTGAAGCCCTCTGAGATGGGGGAGGTCCGGATTGCCTCTCCACTGGGGCCTGATCCTGGCACAGGGCTGCACTGCAGAGCACTGCCCCTTCAACCTCTGTGCAGGGCACTGGGGCAGGAGGAGGCTCTTGCTGCAGGCACTTCTCCCATGCTCTGGCCCACCCTGTGGTCAATGGAGATGAGAAAACCCCTGAGCCTCCTCTGCCACCCAGGGCTACGGCCATCTGTGCCACATCTGTCCCCAACTCCACAGCAGGAGCAGAGCAACAGGGTAAGGGAAATGCCCTCCCTGGGGTGAGGTGCCCCCAAGCTCTGATGGCACCCCAGGGTGTGTGGTGGAGAGGAGCAGAAACCTGCCTCTCATCCAGGCACCAGGCCTCCCCGTGCACCGCTCTGCCCCCCAGCATCCCTGGACGTGGGGAGAAGGGCAAGCTTCTGTCTCCATGGGGCTGGGCATGTGGGTTGGGCTCAGGGACCTTCCCATTCCGTCAGCACTGAGGACTGTCCTGAGGGCAAAGCAGTGCCCTGGAACAGCCCTGGCTGGGGTCTCTGTGGCAGGGTGGGTGAGCATGGTCAGCTCTTAACTGAAAGGCCCATGGTTTGACCACACTCAGGGATGGTCTCCTCGTGGTGGTACAGCTGGGGCCATTGTGCTGCCCAATGCCTTGGATTTTTCCCCGCTCAGCCCCTGCCTGGCAGAGAGGGTCTGGGGGAATCAAAACCAAACCACAGTAAGTGTGAACTTCTGGAGAGGTTGAGTGGACGTAAGGGGATGGACTGCTCATCTCTTCTGCTTTGCACACTCGGCCCCAAAGCCCATCCTTATCAATGACTCTCCCGTTCTTGCTCAAGAAAGACCTAGAAGGACTCTTTTGGAGCAGTGATAGTCCTGCGGGCACTGTCCCTGCAGCCAAGCATTTTCAAGCTCATGCTAAAAGCTGGCAAGACACTAACCTTGCTTGGACAGACAGTCTCTCCCTCTCCCCATCCTCTCACTTGCGGTCAGTCACAACAAAAGCCAAACTTCTCTGGAGGAGCATCCCTGGGGAACTGGCTTAGGCAACAGATCTGCAGGTGGCTAGGATGTGCACATTGCCGTGGCACTATAGTCCAGTATGTGCCTTTCTCTGTGGAGCGGGGAAGGAGGGGCAGCTGGAGAGCACCCCAGAGGAGCACTGAATGGAGAGTCCTGCCGCGGGGGAGGCTGGGCACTTGTGGTGCTGGAAGAAGGCTCCTTCTAGGCCACAGATCTGCAGCTACAGAGCAGGGACAGTGCTCTGGCAAGAGGTGAAGGAGCAAGCAGGGCTGGGGCCGGCTGGAAGGCGGCAGATGGGTTCTGCCAAAATCTGAGGGAGAAAATCATTGCTGAAGCCCGGGGTTGAACCAGGGACCTTTAGATCTTCAGTCTAACGCTCTCCCAGCTGAGCTACTTCAGCGCTGCTGCAGCAGCCTTTGTCCCTTTGCCACCCGTGCCAGGACACAGGCTGACACAACACGAGGAGTGCTCCTCAGGGAGGTTCCCAGGGAAAAGCTGTGCCCAGCCTCAGGCACAGGGGACCTGGCCCAGGTGGGCTCCAGGTTTGGGGGAGGCCAGCTTGCACGGGGCATGCCAAGATGTGTGTGGGCCTTGTACAAATGTGACAGTGGTGAAGGCAAGTAGACAGGCCAGGCATGTGCAACTGCAAAGGCTGAGGGTGGAAGAAGCGTGGGGCTGCTGGAAGACCTTATCACCTTCCCCATGGAAGGCCTCCCCCCACCCTTTTTTCCCCAGCTCAGCTTCCCTCCTTCCTTCCCTACTCTTCTACCCCTGAGCAGTGCTGCGGGATGGGGAATGGAGTTGTGGTCAGTCCATAACAGTTCCTCTCTGCTGCTCCTTCCTGCTAACACTTTTCCCCTGGGGTCCCTCTTATGGGCTACAGTCCTTCAAGACAAACCTGCTCCAGCATGGGCTCTCCTCAAGCCACCATTCGTTCAGGAAATATCCAGCATCTCCAGTTTTGCCTCTTCTATGGACTGCAGGGCTTCCCTTCTCCACTCTGGTCTCCTCCAGGGGCTGCAGGGAAATACCTGCTCTGCTGTGGTACTCTCCATGGGCTGCAGGGAACGATCTGCTCTGCTGCCTGAAGCACGTCCTCTCCCTCCTTCTTCACCAACCTTGGAGTTTGCAGGGCTGTTTCTCACACTGTTTTTTCCTCTCTCCTCTCACACTCTAGCAGTTGTGTCCTTTCTTAAATACACTTTCACAGAGGTTCCACCAGCTTCCTTGATGGGCTCGGTTTTGCCCGGCGGTGGGTCCATTGTGGAGCCGGGTGGAACCAGCTCTGTCTGGCATGGAGGCAGCCACTGGTCTCTTCTCACAGAGGCCACCCCTGCAGCCCCTCGCTACCAAAACCTGGACGTGGACACCAATACCCAGTGTACATCTCTGACTTGCTAAATGACGTCCCCTGCTCTTCCCTCCTCAACAAATATCATTTACTCGCTGAGGAGGAAGAGACAGAAATAGGGAAGGCCTTGAGGCTGTGCAAACACGGTTCAGCAATAGCTACAACATTGCTGTGTTGTCAGCACTGGTTTGGTCACACTCCCAACACAGCACTATACGGGCTGCTATGAAGAAAGTTATCTACATGCCAGCCATACCAGTTCAATGTGCCTGGAAAGAGTCTCCAGGATTCACTGCTCCATCCCCTTCCTAGGGAGAGAGGTGAGGCTGACTGGCCTGTAGTTCCACGGCTCCTCCTTCTTGCCCTTCTTGAAGACAGGAGGGACATTTGATTTCCTCCAGTCTTTGGAGGAATGCATTGTGTGCACACCTGAACTGAGGCAAGAGGAATCCACCACCTCTGGGTTTGTGGCAGGCACAGAAGGAGCTGAGTCCCTGTGACGGATGCACTCAACTCCTTGACCAAACTAGTGGTAGTTTGGTTCAGGCTCCAAAGGAGGTAAAGGCCTAAGCCATAACTGGGCCAAGAACTTCTCTAGTTCCAACCTCTTCTCTGGAAGCCCACACAGAAAGAGAGTGACATGGTGAGAACTGATGCATATGGCCTTGGAAACTGGAACACTGAGCATGCGATTAACACATGAAGAGCAGGTGATTCTTCCAAGACTCATTTGTCAAGGAACAGAGAAAGTTGTGGGTACAAGGAGTCTCAGGCATCCCTTCTCCATCGCATGCAATTGAACTACAAGCCAACCACTTTATTCCATAACTATGGCAGCCTCAGCGAGCCTTCCTTCAGCTCTCCCTGCTAAGCAGCTGGCTGCACGGCAGTGATCTCCCCTTGAGCTGGGACGCCTCTCAGGGTTACTCCTCGAGGCCGACAGATCTTTTACCAACTGCAGATCTTTGATAAGTGACCAGTATCGCGCATAACCTTGTATTAGAGTGCACTAAGATTTTGTCTTGGTAACTTTCCTTTTTGCATTGGTAACTTTGGTTCTGTACTGGTAACTTTGAATCATTGTTATATCCTTTGTGCAGTAAGTAATGGAGTGAAGCTTGGCACTGAACTTTGTTAAGTTTCAAGAAAACCACTTTTGCTGATACCTTTGGCGGTGGTTCTTTCAGAGGTCTAAATCACCCATGCGTGACAAATTGCTGTAGTCGGCAGGATTCTAAATCAGGATCCATGAGAGGAGACCTTCCTGTAGCCATACAACATATCTAGAAGGCTTGTAAGAAGATGGAGAGAGACTTTTTACCAGGGCCTGTAGTGATAGGACAAGGGATAATGTTTTTTAAAAGAGAGTAAATTTAGTTTGGATATTGGAAGACATTTTTTATGGTGAGGGTGGTGAGACACTGGAACAGGTTGCCCAGAGAACTTGTGGATGCCCCGTCCCTGGAAGTGTTCAAGGTCGGGTTGGATGGGGCTTTGAGCAACCTGACCTAGTGAAAGACGTCCCTGCCCATGGCAGGGGGGTTGTCCTAGCTGATCTTTAAAGGCTCCTTTCCAACCAAAGCCAGTCTATGAGTCTATGAGTCTCTGATTCTGTTCTTATCAACTTCCCTTTTCTTAGCATCAGGCAGGTGAGTAGAGGTTCAGAGAGAGGAGAATAGTCCAGGGCTGAGAACACAGGTACAGGGCAGGGCACCCTGGTTGTGATCTGCCTCCCAGCCCTGCATCACCCCGGCTGTAGATGGCATGGACCTTGCATCAGCGCCATGGTGTTGTCATTCAGGTAGTGGCACGCAGTCACTGGACCCCTTTGGGAGGCCCTGGGTGTCTGCCCCACACCAGCTCTAACAGGGCACGGCTTTCCTGCACGGTCGGTGCTGTGTTTGCCTACTGAGTGGAGTTGCGTTGGGCACCCAGGCACCTGGCATGGCACTAGAGGCTTTTTTTTTTCTTTTTTAAATGGCATTAAAATGAGAGCTCTGAAAGAAAAGTCTTCAGTGCAGGGATGTGGATGTGTCTTAGCTTTATAGTGAGTGGAGCTTTAGTGAGTCCATTGGAGAGAGAGAGACCTGGGTCTCCTTCTGGGGCCCTCCTCGCTTTGATGAGCTCAGGGAGATATTGTACAAGGCACATTCAGGTTCCCAAAATGTCTGGGGTCATTGTGGGTGGCCAAGGAGATCCCCATTCCCCCTCTGGCCCTCAGGTGATGCTCAGGAAGGAGGTGGGTATTCTCAGAGATTTTCCATCAGGGCTTGCAAGCCCTTGCCCAGGTCTTGGACCACCTCTGGCACCTCCCTCATCCCAAAGGATCTGTATGTGAGCACCTGAGTCCCTGCTCAATAAAGGTAAGGGGCTCAGAGCAGGGGCTCACGCGCTGCCAACTCTTTTGTGCACACCTGAACTGAGCCAGGAGAATTCCCAGCTCCTCTGGGTCTGTGAAGGCAGAGGGGAGCTGAATCCTGCTTCAGCCCGAGGGCTTCCTGGTCAGGATGAGATGCCTGCATTGCCTCAGCTGAATCCCTGCCCTGCGCAAGGGAAGCCAACCCCCTCCCTGTCCCTGTCTGTGTGTTCTTTTCGCTATGGGACAAGAATATCGGTGTGCAGAGGGGAACACTGACACCTGTCATAGAGAACCACACTCTGCTAGGACAAACCACGCTGCTGGAATCAGTCGCTCTCCACTGTTGGTGATTACTTCAGGCGATGTTGCAGCACGTTCCCCAGGGCTGACCGCAGCTGCTCGCAGCCGCTCGCTCACTCCTCCCTGGTGGGATGGGGGAGAGAATCAGAAGGGTAAAAGTGAGAAAACTCATGGGTTGAGATAAAGACAGTTTAATAGGTACAGCAAAAGCCGCGCACGAAAGCAAAGCAAAACAAGGAATTTGTTCACTACTTCCCAATGGCAGGCGGATGTTCAGCCATCTCCAGAAAAGCAGGGCTCCATCACACGTAACGGTTAATTGGGAAGACAAATGCCCTAACTCCAAAAGTCCCCCCCTTTCTGCTTCTTCCCCCAGGTTTTACTGCTGAGCATGACGTCATATGGTATGGAATATCCCTTTGGTCAGCTGGGGTCAGCTGTCCCAGCTGTGCCCCCTCCAGGGTCTCACCACCCTCATCGTACAACATTTCTTCCTTACATCCAATCTAGATCTGCCCTCTTCCAGTTTGAACCCCTTGAACCCCTCGTCCTGTGTGGGATAATTGCTGGAGGTGACTTAGAAATTAAACTTATATTCACACTTTTAGGTAAGGCACAGCATTGAAGAAGATTCCCGGGTGGAATGCAGCTGACATGCAAGGCCATTCCATGGAAGGTCCCTAGGCCTGTAACCTTAGACGTTGGTGACGCCAGGGGAGCTTGGTGTGCTGACTCTAAGAAGGTACTGTTCGGAGGGTGGAGCGGTGTGGAGACGCCGCGGCCAGGCTCTGCAATGAAATGGGAACTCAAAGGTATTGTGTGTGACCAGTAAGCTGCACATTTGCTGTCCTGGGCCAACAGTCTGTCATGTTTCTGACAAAATGCTGTCCTTAGATGAACTTTGCTCATTATAACATCGTTATAATACCAAAACACACCTTCATCCCAAAAGCTACCCGCCTCCAAGGTGCGACCACCCCTCACTGAGCTTGCGCTTTGAATTTCTCTTAGCCTATACCTTTAAAAGCAAAGCGAGAAAACTTTACACCAATCCTAAACAAAGATGTATGACTAGAGTCACTCAAGCTCCACCCGAAAGGTGAAAGAGAGTATAAAATGGCTGAAGAGAAAGAGAATGTTAGGGAAGACACCATTGCGTACCACTCTGACCTCTGGGATCAGTCGACGGGCTGAGCCTCTCTTCCCCCCCATCGGGACGCCTTTGGGTAAGATTCGAACACTTGGTTATACCAAGTGCCTCTCTGTGAAACTTAGAAATCTCTCTAGAGTTGCTTTATCATCTTTAACGCCTTGATAGCCGGCAGTGTCACTCATACTCTTGGTATTTGTACATGCTTTGCAGACAGTGAATTTATCAGTGGTAATCCAAAGAACCTGTGTGTCTGTTGCTCTAATAAACTGCACTCTTCATTAATCTAGCCGTGGTAGTTATTGAACGTGACCAGACTCTTTAAGTGTGGCCGTGATCGTTCATGCAACACGACTAGACTGGGGGTGCAGCGCATTTAAATTAACGCTGTTGCCTTTACGCTGATGAATGGCTGCATATAGAGTCCTTAGAAAATAACCGTTGACCAAGTCTGAGACTAGGACTGTACTTAGCCGCACCTAGACTCCTCTCTGAGAAGGAGTTTAGAAAGCAAGGGGGTCCCGTCTGAACCTCGTGACTCAACGGGAGGGTTCCCCCCCCTCCCTCAGCCACTCCTCGGACTCCTACGTGCTAGTAACTCTTAACGCAACATACTGTCAGTACAAGCCTTGGTAAAAGTCTCTCTCCGTCTTTCTTATAAGCCCCCTTTATAGATTGAAAGGCCACAAGAGGGTCTCCCAAAAGCCTTCTCTTCTCCAGGCTGAACAACCCCAACTCTCTCAGCCTTTCTTCACAGGAGAGGTTTTCCAGCTCTCGCATCATTTTTGTGGCCTTCCTCTTCACCTGCTCTAACAGCTCCACGTCTTTCTTGTGGTGGGGACCCCAGAACTGGACACAGTACTCCAGGTGGGGTCTCACAAGACCACAGTAGAGGGGGAGAGTCACCTCCCTCGACCTGCTGGCCACGCTTCTTTTGATGCAGCCCAGGATACGCTTGGCTTTCTGGGCTGCAAGCACACACTGACGCCTCATGTCCAATTTCTCACCTACCAGTACCCCCAAGTCCTCCTCTGCAGGGCTGCTCTCAATCCCTTCATCCCACAGTCTGTAATGATTTTGGGGATTGCCCCACCCCAGTGCAGGACCTTGCACTTGGCCTTGTTGACCTCACTGAGGTTCACATGGGCCTACTCCTGCAGCCTGTCAAGGTCCCTCTGGAGGGCATCACTTCTCTCTAGAGTATCAGCTGTACCGCTCAGCTTGGTGTCATCTGCAGACTTGCTGAGGGTGCACTCAATGCCGCTGTCTATGTCACCGGTGAAGATATTAAACAGTACTGCTCCCAGCAGGGGCCCTTGAGGGACACCACTCGTTACTGGTTTTCACTGGGACACTGAGTTCATTGACTGTAACTCTTTGGATGCGGCCATCCTGACAGTTCCTTGTCCATGGAATAGTCCACCTGTCAATCCCATAGCTCTCCAGTTTAGAGGCAAGAATGCTTGGGGCACCGTCTGAAAGGCCTTACAGAAGTTTAGGTAGATGACACTTGGAGCTCTTCCCTTCTCCACTGATGCAGTTACTCCACCACAGAAGGCCACAATTTGCCCTTGGTGAAGCCATGCTTGCTTTCTCTGATCACCTCCCTGTCTTCCATTTCTTTTAACATGTCTTCCATTTGTTTCAACACGGCTTCCAGGACATTCTGTTCCATTATCTTACTGGGCACGGAGGTGAGGTTGGCTGTTGAGTAGTTCCCAGAGTCCTCCTTTTTAGCCTTTTTAAAAATGGGTGTGATGTTTCCCTCTTTTCCAAACACTGGGGACATTGCCTGACTGCCATGAAGTTGCAAATATGATGTTTTGAGGCTTATGGCTTGGTTGGTTGGTTGTGAGAAGCGTGGGCAGGCTTGAGGGTGGGAAAGTTCTTAGGTCAGGCACAGACCTGGAAGCTCTGGCAGCACATTGACCCCTTCTCTGACCACGGCTCAAGAGGAGCATTTTCACCTCCCCACGAGTCTTCCTGCTGCGCGTTGGGATCCCTGCCCGGGAACACGCCAGGAGCACAGGCACCACTGCTGCGGGAGACGCGACGCACAGGTGCCCCGCCCAAGAGCTTCTGGTGGAAGTCCCGCCCCCTCCCAGCAGCCGCAGGGGCCCCGGAAGCCACTCTCCTCTACTGGCTGTGTGCTCTGTTGTGATTGGCTGGCAGGACCGTTCCGGTTACCCGGAAGTGCATCACACCCAGAAGGCCCTTCGCCTATATACTCAAGGGCTGCCATTTTGGTTGGGCCACCATTTTATGACAGGGTGCCACCATTCCATGGCAGTGACCTGCCATTTTGTTACATTTCACACTGCTCTGTGATTGGCTAATGGCCATTTCTCAACACCGTCACACTCGCGGGTTCTCAGGCAGCCCCTCTGACTGGCCGGCAGGGCTGGCCACCTGTCCCAGTGTTCCCAGGGTCACGTCACAAAGCAGGTCCCCTGTCACGACATACAGGGAGGCTGCTACATCTGACAGCCTCACTCCCCATGTGTTTTAATCCTGCATTGTGATTGGCTGACAGCCATTTCGTGACACCATCATTCTCAGACAGCCTTGTGATTGGCTGCCCAACTCCTTTCGTTCAGGAAGTGCTTACATATAAAAATAGATAAATTTATAGAATATCTATAGATATATTTATAAATAGGTGTACAAATATGTATGAATAATACAGTATTTCTCTATATATACCCCTATAGCTGTATTTATGTCTAGATTTATATATGTGTGTAAACATTTATAAAGCTATAGAAAGTAAGTATATACAGCCATAAAAACATAGGTATGAAATGGAAAAACCCTTTTTCAATAAGAGCAAATGCAGTGAGCAATTACAGTTTACATGTGAATAGAAACAAAAGGAAATGCCAGGTCGGGGTCCCCCACTTTGCCAGGCTGCAGAACAAGCCCTGGCAGGGCTGGGGTGGGGGGGCCTCAAGAGGGCGGAGGGGTGCCGAAAAGGTGCTGGGGCAGGGACAAGCTGGAACATGCCCATGGGCGGTGGCCCCCTCCTAGGAGGCCTCCAAGGGACCCCATAACAAATGCGGGCACGTGCAAAGAAGAGCCCAGTCCTGTGAGCTGGACTGGGAGGCCCCCACATCCCAGCCCAGCCCAGCAGGGCGGCCATGCAGGGTTACTGGGACAGACTCTGGGCTTTGCATGGGGCAGCAAGGCACAGGCCATGTGGGCTGTGAAAATGGAAAAGCAGGACAAAATGCCAACCTCAGAAGAGCATGTTCAGGGGAACAAAGAGGAAAAGGCCTGAAGAGGATCCTCACGAGAACCACATGAATGAGGAAAACCAGCCAATGGGCCTGTGAAGGGCAAACTGCATTTTGAGGTGTCACACTAAGAAGGGGGGTGGTGGGGAACATTCCCCATGGTTTGGGGGAATTTCACAGCTACGTGCAAGACCATTGTGGGGTGCAGGCTGGTGCTACATGTTTTTCCTTGTCCTTAGGTTGATGAGCTGATCAAATGTTTCAAAAACTCCATCTGACTGAGTGAGGGGAGAAGTCAGGAGTGGGCTGGGACTTGCCCAGGTCCACTGGAGCCACACCAGCCAAACCCAGTACAGTGTCTGTCATGTCAAAGGATGGGAAAGGGAGCAGTGGTGGTTGATGCAAATTCATTGAATACTGCAGGACCCGAGCAGGGTGCAAACGGTCTGGAATAAGGGCTGGAGATTGTCCGGGGTCTGGCTGGGACGGAGTGAATTTTCTTGATAGCAGCCCTCATGGTGCTGTGCTTTGTGCTGGTGGCTAAACCAGTGTTGATAACACACTGCTGTTGTAGCTATTGCTGATCAGTGCTGGCACAGCGTCAAGGCCTTCTCTGTTTCTCATTCTGACCCCCCAGCGAGGGGGCTGGGGGTGGGCGAGAGGATTGGAGGGGACAAAGTCAGGACAGCTGACGCGAACGGACCAAAGAGATATTGCAGGTCATACGGTGCCTTGTTAAGTGCTAAAACTTGGAGGGGAGTTTCCACAAAGTAGCCGTTGCTGGAGACTGGCTGGGCATCGGTCTGCTGGTGTGAGTGATTGCCTCTCCATGCCTTCTTTCCTTTTTTTTTCCCCCTCCACTTATTAAACTGTCTTTATCTTGACCCATGTGGGTTTTTTCCTTGCTTCTGCCCTTCCAGTTGTCTCCTCCATCGTGCTGGGAGGGAAAGAGCGAGGGACTGGTTAGGTGTTTAGCTGTCAGCTGGAGCCATCCCAAAAGACGAGCACATAGCAAATAGGTTGGTATATGCTTGTGAGGTCACTGCTGCCTGAGCAACCGATAGGCCAAGAGTAGGCTCATGGTTTGTGTAGGAGGTTGTGAGGTCACTTGTTCCCTTGTATCTCATAGGTGAGCAGAGAGCAAAGAGGTGAATATGTGGTGGTCAGGTCCCTGGTGCCTGATAGCTGATATGCCAGCACCAGATACATGGCTTGTATAGGTGCTTGTGAGGTCATTGGAGCCCGAGTACCTCAACGGCAAGTACATGGCAAATAGGCAGATACGTACCTGTGAGTTCACTCTCGGCTGAATAGCTGACAGGCCAGGAGCCAACCCGTGGCTTGTGTCTGTGCTTATGAGGTCACTCATGCCTGAGGAGCTAGTAGGACAGGAACAGGCCTATGGATTGTGTAGGTGCCTGTGAGGTCACTGGTGTCTGAGTAGATGATAGGCCAGGAGCTGGCACATGGCTTGTGAATGTCTTGGTGATGTCAGTGATGCCCGAGTAACTGGTAGACCAGGAGAAACATGTCTTGTGTTGGATTTTTTGAGGTCACAGGTGCCTGCGAAGCTGGTAGGCCCGGAGTAAGCATCTGTCTTGTGTAGCTGTTGGCAAGGTCATTTGTGACTGATTAGCTGATAGGCCAGGACGAGGGCTGTGTAGGTGCTTGTGAAGTCACTGCTGCCCTAGTATCTGATAGGCGAGCAGCAGGCCCATGGGTGGTGGAGGTTGTTGTGGTGTCACTGGTGCCTGAGTAGATGATAGGTTAGGAGCAGACCAATAGCTTGTGTAGGTGTTTGTGAGGTCATTGGTGTCTGAATACCTGATAGGCCAGGAGCAGGCACTTGGCAGGTTTAGATGCTATGACATCACACCTGCGGCTGAGTGGCGGATAGGCCAGGACTATGCACATGGCTTGTGTACGAGCTTGTGATTTCCCTGGTGCCGGAGTAGCTTTTAGGCAAGAGCAGGCCTATGGCTTGTGTGGGTGCTCCTGATGTCATCAACATAACGGTTATACCCCACCCAAATATGGCTTTTGGGAAGAACCATCGTCAGCAGAAGCCCGTACACAGCACACACAGGCGTGTGACAGTGTAACTCATGAGCACGCAGCAGCAGAAGCAGGAGGGTGTGAGGTCACTGTCAGTAAAACTCCTGAGCATACAGCGGTGGCAGTCGGAGGGATGTGAGGTCACGTCACCGATGGCACCCCGTGGCCACGGGGCTGAGTGTGGAGCGGTCGTGTGTAGCAGAGGGGCATCACGGGGGACGGGATCTGCCCGGCCCCGTGTCTGCGAGGCCGAAGGAGCAGCCCCTGGAGCCCTGGCTGGGGCAGTCGGGGTGGGGGTGGCTCGGGGGCACCGCAGGGATGTGCCTGGGCACGGTGCCAGGAGGAAACCACAGACTTCCTGCCCGGGCGCTGCGCGGGGAGCGCGGCGAGTGCTGCGAGGCCACGTGGGCTGTGGTTTGTGCACCTGCAGGCTCCAGCTCCCGATCCACCCGCGGGGAATAACGGCCCCTCGCTGACAGGCTGAGAGTCAGGGACACGGCTGAGCCTCTGGGCTGCACAGCTGCTGCCGGGACAGGGACACGTCCCAGCTCCGGCTCCTGCGAGGGACTCACCGTGGGGCTCTCCAGGGACGGGTGCGCGAGCCAGCACTCCTGGCATGGAGCTCTTCCCCTGGCCAAAGCCTTTTCCCAGCTGCTGCTCCCAGCACAGCGGGGTCTGTAGCAGGGGCAGGGGCTGTTTCCTTCCCGTCCTGACACAGATCCCGGTGCAGTCCCAGTTCCGTGGTTCCCACAGCTCGGGCTTGGCTGGACACTTGCCTCATGGGTTCCTGAATGAGCCCCGCATAGGAGGTGCTCAGTGCTCCCAGTCCCACAGCAGGGTGCAAGGGTGACAGACCCATTTCCCCTCCACACCCAGCTTGTCCCACGACGATCCCCCATCACAGCGATCATGACACCTGCAGCAGGACATATACGTCCCTCATATATGGTCATGAACGGCGCTGGAGAAGTTCATTGGAGGACTGGGCTGTGTCAGAGGGGAGACAGCTCCCGATAATGTCTAAAAAGGTGCTGCTGCTTCGATTGGCTCCTCCTGCAGCTGGGTCGGCATCTGCAGAGATATATTACCCTCCCATCATCATTGTCCCCATGAGTCCCCCGGAGCCGTGAGAGGGAGAGGACCGCAAGAGGGCCGTGCCAGCAGGGCAGGAGGCTCAGGATGGAGATGGAGGGAGTCCTGTCCCCTCGGGTGCTGTGGCTGCTCCTCTGGGTGCAGCAGTGCAGGGGTAAGTGCCTGTTCTCTTGTCCCACTGCCTGGGTCCAGCAGGCACCAGTGGGGTCAGCAGGATACCGCTGAGAATGGGGTTTCTTTGCAGGTGCCACTGAGACGAGGGGCAGAAGGTGCTCAAGTCAATGGACCCTGTGCCTTTCCCTGTGCCTCTGTGGGTGGGAGAGGGAGCTGTGGGCCTGGGGGCACGGGGCCGTACAGGGGTTGCTGGGCTGGTGAGGAGAGGGTGCCCTGTGCAGGGCCGGGCACAGTGTGGGGCAAGGATTCGTTGAGTTGGGAGGAGGTGCCGCAGGCTGTGGGGGTGGTGAAGGGCCCAGAGGTCTGCTGTTGGGCACCCCCAGCACTTTGCAGCCCATGGGAAGAGGAGGGACCCCCACACTGCCCCAGGGACAGCCCAGAAGGAGGAGGGTGGGATCCCACCCTGGTGCCTGTGACTCGGCCCAGGCAGGGGGGACCTCCAGACCTGCACTGTGGGGCTCAGCACTCTCCTGACCATTCCTGTGTTGATGTTTGAAGGGGCTGCGGAGGTGAGGCTGGCGAATGGCGGCTGGCGCTGTGCTGGAAGAGTAGAGGTGAAACACCAGGGCCAGTGGGGGACTGTGTGTGATGACTACTGGGACCTGCAGGATGCTACAGTGGTTTGTAAGCAGCTGGGCTGTGGGTCTGCTCTTGAAGCTCCTAAGTATGGACATTTTGGGCCAGGATCTGGCCCCATTTGGATGAATGAGGTTGGCTGTGGTGGCACCGAGTCTGCCCTGTCTGACTGCACACACAGCGGATGGGGTATCGACTACTGTTATCACAGTGAGGACGCTGGAGTGACGTGTTCAGGTAAGGGGCCAGCCTGTTCCCCACCTCTGAGGCCAGGATGGGGAAGGGACCTGGCTGTGCCCTCAGGGACAACGAGTGGACACCAGAGCAAGGCCCAGGGTGGTTGGTCACACTGCCAAGCTGGGACTGTCATTGCTGGTGTCCATGGTCCCTGAGGAAAGACCAGTGGAAACCCACCCCGGGTGCCCACCCCGTGCCTGGCCCCTGAGGTGGCTCAGCCCACCCTCGGTCATTGCCTGCACTGGGAGATGAATCCTCCTCCCTGCCCTTGGTGTCTGTTGGTTCCCATCTTTCGTCTCCCATTCAGCCAGGACCTGTCTGGCATTGCCAGGGGCCAGGTCCCCCCATGCCAGAAGCACCGAGAGCTGCTCATGAGGCCACCCACATCCCTGGGGAAGGGCGCAGAGTTGCCGGGGACTTTTGAGTTTTGCCTCCTGGCAGGCATGAGTCCCTCGGCCTAAGCAAAGGGGCTGCTCAAAGGGGAAAAGCGCTGGCCTCGGGCAGAGGAGCAGGGCGGCACAGGGCACCCCATTCCTCTCCCAGGGTCACCCCACAAGAGCCAGCCCACATGGACATGGCCCCATGCTGTCAGTGCTGACCCGCTGCCCAGCCTCTCCTGCCCACCCCAGCCCCTGGTTGCCCTGTGCCACAGGGGCTTTGCCAGCACTTGCACTGTCCTCGGCGCCTGTCCTTGCACGGGGAGCTCGTGTCAGCCCACGGCTGCTCCTCTGCCCGCTCTCCTGCCCTCTGCCTGCCCGTTGATGGGGATGTGCGTGCCTGGCAGTGCACTCTGGCCCTGGCTGAGGACCCTCTCCCCGGACAGGTGCCAGAGTGGGGGGCTGGTGCAGACACCGACTGCAGATACAGCTGTGCCATGCCTGTACCCTCTGGCATGGTCCATCTAACAGCAGTGTCCCAACAGCCTGAGACCACCCTGAGACCAGGCTGTGTTTCTGGCGGTTCCAGGGGTTCCTCAGCCTGGCCCTGAGCTCAGCAGGCAGAGCAGGCTGCAGCAACCAACAGTGCCTTGGCCAGTCTCCCTGTGCCCCGGGTGCTGCAGTGCCTGTGGCTGGTGCCAGGAAGCCCAGGGTCTGCAGGATGGCAGCAGTTTGTCTGAGCAGTGCCTGCGGCTGGGCGTTTGGGAGAGAAGCAAACCCACAAGTGCTGTGAGGATGCATGGGGAGCGGCAGGGGGTCCCTGGTGTGTTTGTGCCATCAGCAGCCACTGGGAGCTGCTGGGGTGCTTGTGGGGCTCTTTGCCTATGGCCTCCTTGGAGATTAGGTGGGATGTGGGCAGGTTACTGCCAGAGGGCTCTGGGAACTCACAGGGGTCTTTGGTTGCTCCAGGATTTGTCCAGCTGGTCGGAGGGGACAGCCCCTGCTCAGGACGCGTGGAGATCCGTGATGGGAACCAGTGGAAAACTGTCTGTGACTCAGGCTTTGGTCCCAAAGCTGCCGATGTGGTCTGCAGGGAGTTGCAGTGTGGCACAGCCCTGTCCGTCCCTGGGGCAGCTCACTTTGGAGAAGGGGCTGGTGCCTTCTGGAACAGAGAGCTGCAGTGTGTGGGGAATGAATCCTTACTCATCTCCTGCCCCAGGGGATCCCCCAGGGACCAGCCCTGCACCCACGCAAACGCCGCTGGTGTCACCTGCACACGTAAGGACTCAGGGTGGGGTGTTACTTATCCAGCGCTGTGCTGGGAGAAGGGGAGCAGGGCAGGGACTGTGCTGTGCTGGGCATGAGGACAGAAGGGCTGATTGTGGTTGTCTGCAGTCCTAAAATTGTGCAGAAGGAGGAGGATGGCAGGTTCTCCTCCATTTGGCCACTCCTCCACTTCCCGAGGGAGCAAAAGCACAAGTCTGGCCTGTCTCATCCTTCTCTGTCCGCAGAGTACACAGGGTTCAGGCTGGGGAACGGCAGCACGGCGTGTGAGGGAAGGGTGGAGGTTGAGGTGCTGGGGACCTGGGGCACCCTCTGTGCCTCCCGCTGGGATCTCTCGGACGCCCACGTTCTCTGTCGTCACCTCAACTGTGGGTTTGCGGAGTCCATTCCCAGAGGAGGGCGTTTTGGGAGACGACCCGGCCCTGTCTGGAGAGACTCGTTCCACTGCAACGGGACTGAAGCCCACCTGGGACAGTGTCCAGTGACCGCCCTGGGGGCCTCGCCGTGCTCCCAGGAGAGCAACGCTGCTGTCATTTGCTCAGGTGAGTCCCACAGAGCCCAATCCCACACCCACAGGGGTGTCTGGGTGCCCCAGCAGCAGCAGCAGCAGAGCAGGGGTGTGAGCTGCAGAGCAGGGCTGGGCTTTGCCCTCACTCCTGGTCAGCACAAGTCCCAAACTGTTCCTGTTTGATCGGGCAGGTCCCCCTTGCTCTGATCCCTGCCAGCGACACAGGCTCCCAGTCCCAGGTCCGCAGGGATGCAGAGGGCAGAGACGTGTGGGCTCTGCCCCATGGCTCAGCAGTGCCAATGCCAGCACTGAGGTTGGGCAAGGCTTGTCCTGGTGCTGCCTGTCCCCAGGCCACCGCCGGCTGCTGCTCCCTCCTGCGGGAGCTGCCCCAGCTGCCTCAGCAGGGACGTGTTGGGTGGCTCTGGCCCAGCAAGAGCAGAGAGGGTCTTGCCCAGGAAGGCTGAAGGACGGGGAAACCAGCCATGTGGAAAGCTGCTCCTGAAGCTTGCCACAGAGGGCTGGGGGTAGGTGGGTGAGCTTCAGGGCACCGTGAGGGTTCCAGAGCCTGCAGAGGTGCTGCAGGTTTCTGGGCTGTCTGGTGCTGCTGAGGGCTGGGGCATGGCTGCTCTCCCCAGGCCCAGACAGCTCCTCATCCCTGCGGCTGGTGGGTGGAGGGAGCCGGTGCGACGGGCGAGTGGAGATCTTGCAGCGCGGGACGTGGGGCAGAGTCCTGGATGACCAGTGGGACATGCAGGAGGCCAGCGTGGTGTGCCGGCAGCTGCAGTGCGGAGAGGCAGAGGCAGCCTACAACCCCCCGAAGCCTGAGAGAGGGACGGGTCCCGTGGGGCTGCGAGGGGTGCGGTGCGCAGGGCACGAGGCCAGGCTGAACCTCTGCAACACCTCCGTGCCCGAGAGCGCGCTGGCAGCAGGGATTGCAGAGGACGTGGGGGTCGTTTGCTGGGGTGAGTGGCACTGCACGGGCCCTCCCAGGCTCTGGGCTGGGTGGGCAGCCGGCCCCTGATGGCAGCTGGGCTTTCTTCCTGCTGCAGGGAGCCGGCAGGTCCGGCTGGTGAATGGGCCCGGGCGCTGCGCTGGCAGAGTGGAGATCTACTACCAGGGCAGCTGGGGGACCGTCTGTGACGATGGCTGGGACCTGCCCGACGCCACCGTCGTTTGCCACCAGCTGGGCTGCGGAGGGGCGGCGCAGGCGGTTGGCTCTGCTCACTTTGGGAAAGGCTCCGGTCGGATCTGGCTGCAGGGCGTGAACTGCTCCGGGGCCGAAGCTGCTCTCTGGGACTGCCCGGCAGGGTCCTGGGCGCAAGACAACTGTGGGCACAAGGAGGACGCAGGAGTCGTCTGCTCAGGTCTGTGCTGGGACCTGGTCCGGGAGCCCAGTGCCCGGGGAGGCCAGGACAAGGGGAGAGCTGGCAACGGCCGAGGCTGTTCATGGCCGCCTCTGAGCCCCTGCCCAAGCCCACCCTGGCTACGCCCACGCATGGGTCCCCTCAGTCCCACCCGGGGGGCCCTGGGGAGCTGAGCCATCCTGGAGGATTAGCGTGGAGGGCAGGGGTGTCTGTCAGTCAGGGATTTTTCTCTGCCCATGGCTGCAAGGGGGACTTGCTGGCCATGCCTTGCCTGGCTGAGGGCCTGGGGGTGCAGGGGCATCCCTGCTCCCACAGCCCCGGACCAGCCTGTTCCCATGCGGTGCCTTTCCTCCCAGAGTTCGTGGCCCTGAGGCTGGAGAACAGCAGCAACTGCTCCGGGCGCCTGCAGGTTTTCTATAACGGGACGTGGGGGAGCGTCTGCTCAAACTCAATGACTCCCAAAACGGTGTCGCTGGCATGCAAGGAGCTGGGCTGCGGGGACGGAGGGTACCTGGAACCATACCCGACCTATGGCAGGCTGCCTGGCCCCGCCTGGCTGGATCGCGTGCAGTGTGGGGAGAGAAACAGCTCCTTCTGGCAGTGTCCCTCCGCGCCCTGGGACCCATGGTCATGCGATGACCTGCGAGACGAGACCCACATCACCTGCAATGGTAACTCTCACCCCCCCAGCCACCAGCGTCACCCCAGCTCCTGCTCCCTGCTGGGCATTGTCAAACGCAGAGACACAGCCCGCAGGGGCTTTTCCTTTGCATGCCAGACCCTTGTGCTGCTGGGGGCACAAACAGGATTTCAGCTCTCAGAGCCCCACACATTCACCAGCAGTTGCCAGCTGGGCTCCCAGCAGCACCCGTGGGAGGCAGAGGTGTCTCCAGGCAAGGTCTCAGAAGAGCCCAGCCAGGGCTCTGAGGAGCGTCCCCTCCATGGACGCCCTCCTGCTGCTCTGTGAACCAGGGAGCCTTTGGGGCTGAGCAGTCAGGGTGCCCCACAGTGCCGTGCGTGTCCCTGAATGACCGGGGTTCAGCTGCTGCCGGGAGCGAGGCTGCATGGGGAGGCACAAGCAGAGCTCAGCCCCCCTCTCTGCTGCACCACCCCCTGCAGCAGCCCCTTCACCCCAGCATTTCCTTCTGCAGGGAGACGGCCAGAAACGCCCCCGGCGCTGGGGACCGTGTGCCCAAACTCCACGAGCTGCACAGGTCGCTGCTCCTCTGCAGGCCCCTCTCCCCTGGCAGGGCTCTGCCTGCAGTGCCAGTGCTCTGAGGGTCTCTGCCTTCTGCAGACAGCGAGAAGATTCGTGCCGTGGGAGGCGAGAATGGGTGCTCAGGCAGAGTGGAGATCTGGCACGGCGGCTCCTGGGGGACGGTGTGCGACGACTCCTGGGACATGCAGGATGCCGCGGTGGCATGCAGGCAGCTGGGCTGTGGCCCTGCAGTGTCTGCCCTGGACGAGGCTGCATTTGGGGAGGGGACGGGCCCCATCTGGCTGGAGCAGGTGGAATGCCGGGGGACAGAGCCATCTCTGCAGGACTGCTGGGCCCGGCCTGGGGACAGCGGTGCCTGCCAGCATAAGGAGGACGCTGCCGTACGCTGCTCGGGTGAGCGGCAGGGCTGGGACCCCTCACGGGGGTATTGGCGAGGAGCTGGGGCAGGCGTTTTCCCTGCTGGGTCCCATCATGGCTCCAGAGCTCCTGAGAGCATGGCTGTCCCTGCAGAGCATGGGAGCCTGGGGCCAAGTGGGCAGCAGCTTCTGTGGGGCTGGATGTCCTCCAGATTCTGCTCGTGGGGCCCTGCAGCTGCCAGGGGCATCTCTGGGGCTGCCCACGCCATCCTGTCCATGGCCCAGAGCAGGGCCCTGGGCTCTGTCCCAGCGACCCTGAGCAGCCCTGCAGGAGAGGCAATTTGGGTGGGATGTGTCAGGGATGTCTGCACACACACACACACGTGCACACACACACAGCGCGTGCCAGAGAGGAGGCTCCCTGGTACCTGCACACCCACCCTCTCAGCCCAGCTCTCCTTCTCTTCCTCCGCAGCTGCACCCGGGACAGCAGCACCAACTCCCCGAGCAGGTAACCTCTCCTTCCTGCCAGCGCTGGGTCTCCCGAGGCCGGGCTGTGACCCACGGCCGGAGGGAAGGGGCTCCTTGCTGGGGTGGGAAACTGTCAAGAGGAGGCACCGGGGTAGCAGTGGGGGAGGTTGGGGAGGGCTGTCGTTTAACCAGCAGAGTGGGCGCTTCCCCATCACTCCCCCCCGGGGTCCCCTACCCCTGGTGTAATGGGGGTGAGCACTGGGGTATCCCAGCCCCCCACCTCTCTCGGAACCGGTGCTGCCCTTTCTGTGCTCCTACCATGCAGATCCCACCCCGGGCCGTGCGAGCGGCAGCAGGAGAGTCTCATTGCCCGTTATCATCTGCATCATCCTGGGAGCCCTTCTCTGCCTGCTCCTGGCCCTCCTGGCTGGGCAAGTGCGAATCGCCAGGGCTGGGCGCAGAGGTGAGTCCTTCCCCCGCCATGCCGGGGGAATGTGTCTCCTGGCAAGGCCAGGGTTCTGTGGGTGTCAGTGAGCGGTACAGGCAGAGCTGAGGGGACAAGAGTGTGTGCTGCCTGCTGTCCCACGTACCGCCCCATTGACTGCCTGAGCATGGGCCAGGGCTAGGGGGAGTGCAGAGATGGGCAGATGTAGGGATGGGGTGAAGAGAGAAATGGCAGAGTGGGGCTGGGGGAGATGGGAGGAGTGGGCATACAGATGAGGATGTGCCACTGGTAGCGCTCTGGGCAGCCCTGGAGGGGGCTCTGGGGCAGGGAGATGCTGGGAGAAGCGTGGGGCAGCAGGGTCCGTCCCTGTGGTGTCGGGCCCCCAGGCTGTTCCTCCACCCATCCCTGACCTCCCCGCGGCAGGGCAGGGGCCGTGCTATGGATCCATGGGGCAGAGAGGGAGCAGCTCCAGGGGCAGAGGAAAGGTGGAACTGCTCCCAGCTCAGCACCAGGGGCCTGACCCAGGGTCCAGAGGGGCACAAGGGCTGTCTCTGAGGGGATGGTGCGAGGGTGTCACTGCCCCAGACCGTCTCCATGGGGACATTGCCCTCACTGAGGAAGTGGCAGCAGTGACCGGACAGCGCAGCGGGTCTGTGCTGTGGGGACAGCCCTGGGCTGGCCCAGGGGAACAGGGCTGGGGGAGCAGAGCGGGATCCCCTCCCCTCTCTGCCCATCCCTGGGCCAGCCCTGCCTCTGTCCGCAGGCTCCGAGAGAGCTTGGGAGCCTTTCCCTGACGCCGTGTATGAGGAGATCGCTTACGGCCCGGCATGGGAAAAGGAGGCGAGGTTCAGAGGCTCAGGTGGGTGAGGGTCCCTCATGGGGGGCCCATCTGCAGGGCTCTTTCCCCTGGCGCCCACCCAGGGCTGACCTCCTGCAGCCCCCTGGCCCATGGTTGCTGCAGCACTGGGGCTGTGGGGTCTGTGGGGAGAGCCGGCAGGTCCCGGGCCCAGGAGAGAAGCTTCCCCCCACCAGCTCTGCCCATCCCAGCCTGGGACAGCCCCTCTCTGCCTGCCCCTGCACCCCATGGGACGCCTGAGGGGTGAGGGAAGGTGCTGTCCCAGGGCATCTCTGGGAGCCCCTTTGAGATGGGGTTGTCCCAGGGGAGCAGGCTGAGTTCTGAGTGCTCCTCTCCCCTCAGCCCTGGCTCTGGAGCTCCCCTGTCACCAGCAGCACTGTCCACAAGCCGGGTCAGTGGGGCTCAACCCATAAAAGCTGCTGTGCCTCTCTCCAGGCTCCTATTCAGAGGGGTCCCTTACCAAGCTGCAGCCCTACCCTGGGGACAGCAAGGAGGAAGATGGTCCGGGGCCAGCACCAGGTAACAGGGGGCAAGAAGAGGTTGATCTCTCCTCCCTGCAGCCATGGGATGGACAGCAGTGTCACTGACTGTCACCCTCACAGTTGGGTAGGATGTGGCGGGGGGGGGTCTCCTGTGGTGCTGCCAACACCATTGTCTGAGCCCCATGTCCCTGTGCATCCTCCCATCCGCTACTCTGCAGGATGTCTCTTCTCACTGTCACCAGCTCCCCTCTCCTTTCAGACATCCCTGTCCTGCCCGGAGGTGACCCAGCGGATGGCTATGATGATGCCAGGGAGGTTTCTGACCCTGGGGAGGATCCTGCCCCTGGGCAGGGAGACTGGGAAAAGTCCAGGGTGCCAGAGGAGGGAGCAGGGCCCCGGGATGCATCCAGAGGTGAGAGGGAAAGATAGCACTGCTGGTTCCTGGGGTGCCACCCCTGCGGCCAGCGAGTTGCTGCCGTACTGAGAGCCCAGCCTCCTGGGATGGGGGAACCTGCCCCGGGAGTTTTCCTTGGGGAGACCGGGGTTGGGAGGGGGAGCTGAACATCTCAGGACTGGTGAGGAGAAGGGAGGAAGGTGATGTACAGACCAGGAGGGACACCCCATGGGGTGAACGTGCAACGGCCTGCCTTGCTGCTTGCAGGGGCAAACCTGCGCTCCCAGAGAAGTGCTGGGGTCGCTGGAGCTGAGGGAGATGCCCGGTCCCTGTCCCTGGAGAGCACAGGCTATGACGATGCTGAAGACGTGTCTCCGGTACATCCCCCTGAGGACACCAAGGCTGTGACACCAGAGCTCAGTGCACAACAGTCCCTGAGCCCTGGGCACGGAGAGCCCGTCCCTGCCGTGCAGCTGGGTGCAGCCAGCCAGGAGGAGAGGTCTGTGCAGCTGGGAGAGCCGTGAGCATCAGGAACCCATCTCCTTTTTCCAACGGGCAGCAGAAAGAGCTGGGATTTCCTCTATTTATATTGCCTGCTTTACACCTTCCTTCATGTGTGTTCCTATTAAAAGGCTTTGGGGTTTGAGCCAGAGCTGGTGCTTGCCTGCCCAGGTGTCGGGATGTCCCCTGAGGCTGACTGGGGGGAGCAGAGCACAAAGACATGGCAGTGGGGAAGGGGCACATCTCGGGGACTGCGGACTCAGGGTCAGGCTGTGGGGCTGCTGTGCTTTGCGCAGGAGCTGCTCCTGGGCAGAGCTGTGTCACTGCAGCGCTGCCCAGTTGCCAGGAGCTCCCTCTGTGCCAGGAGCCCAGCCCAGCTCAGCACAAGGACCAGCCCAAGGCGCCAATTTGCTTCCCCCTCTGGGCTCCCTTCAGGTGTCCCTGGGGCTCCAGGGGAACCTGCTGTGAAACAGGCTGAAGGAATCACTGAGGTTCCCTTTCTCATTGCGGGAGACAGACTTCTTCCCAGCAGTGCCATTTCTCCTCTCAGGAAAAAAACTGGGCAGGAACATTGCCTTTCCTTGTCCCATCGTTAGGCAGGACACCCAGAGAGTGCCAGGGAGGGATCTCCTTTACCCCTGCAGAGGGAAGGCATTCAGCTGAGTCAATGGAGGCACCTCCTCCTGTGTTTTTAGTCCTGGGCCCAGAAAGGGACTTGTGTCCCTCCCATGCACACCAGAATCTATGATCTAAATCCATGAAAGGAGGTGGGATTCCTCTTGCCTCAGTTCAGGTGTGCACAAAATGGCCACCTGCATGTGAGCTCCTTGTCTCAGCTCTGATGCTAATTCCTGGAGATGGAGGGCAGCAGTGAGCTGCTCAGACACCAACACCTGGTGCCATGTGAGGTCCTAGAGATGGCCCAAGACATGTGCAGGGACCTGCAAGCTCTACTGGAGCAACTCTGAGAGACCAGACAACATCTGGGGGCATCTTCTTGGAGGTTGTTGGGAAATGCCTTTGGCCACTTGAAATGACAGCAGATGCCAAAATTTAGGGCAACTGAACCTTTCGCTAGTAATTATGTTCAAGGCTTCATCACGTCTAACAGTAACTTGGAGAGACAAACGCCATACACACAAACACACACCGCACACACACCTTGCTCGTTCTCTCGAGCTATCCACTGTCAAAAGCTGCAGCTGCTGGGCTGTGGGGGTGGCTGGACAGGGCTGGGGGCTGCCGCGGGAGCCTGACCAAGACTCCCACCAGGCTCGGGGGACAATGTGGCAACCAGGACTCCCGGGTCATGGTGCTGGGGCTGCCCTGAGCCCCAAGGCTCCCATGGGAATGTCTCAGTCCCCTCGTGAGGGGGACCATGCAGGGCCAGCTTTCCCTGGGAGCTGGTACCTCGTGGCATTCTGGCTCTGGGATGAAAAGGGGTCCTGCGTCCCTGGGGCTGAGGTGTCCTTCAGCTCCCACAGGGCTCTCACGAGTCAGCTGGAAATGTCTCTGCTGTAAATCAGCCCTTTACCTTGGACTAGTCTCCTTTGGGAGAACCTCTGTTCCTTCCCACGGGATCCTCTTGTGCCACCAGGTTCATGCCCTGGGCTCTGGGGTGCCAATCCTTTTCTGGGGGTTAGATGGCCACAGTCCTATTCCTGATCCCTTCCCACATCCCCATTTCTGCTCCAGCCCTGCCCTGGGAGCAGAGTAAGGCTGGCTGGCTGAAAGTGGGGCACAGCCCAGCTCCACAGCCATGGCAGTGTTTGTCTGGGCTGTTTGTGGACACCTGCATCTGTCACCCCCTGGGCGAGGAGCTTGGCGAGGGGCTGTGAGCTGGCTGGCCCGCAGCCTGACACCTCTTTCCCTTGCTTTCCAGAGGTTGTGGCTATCTGGGATGCTGTGTCTGCGTACATCCTGGGACAGCTGAAGCTGGACAAGGTGGGCTGGCATCTCGGCCCTCCTTTGCCCTGGAGAGAGAGCCTGGACCCCGGGGAGCAATCCCTCCCTCAGCATCATGGCAGCACACCGAGATAACCCCGTGTGCCCAGAGCTGCTTCTTGGTCAACCAGGAGAGAAACCAAGTCCAGATGTAGTCTGAGAAAGCATTTGGTGCCTGATAGGGCTTCACCCTTCGCTATGGTCAGAGTGGAGAGCCCAATCAGAGAGCCTGGGCATTATGCTGGGTCCATGCCAAGGATAATCCCTGGGAACCAGTCCCATAGGTATTCCTTGTGCTGGAAATGCCTGGGATCTTCTCTAGCCACGGGATGTTAGCCAATATTTTGAGGAGGGGAAGAAAACAAATGCACAACACGGGCCTTTTCCAAGGCTTTCGCTTTCCCATCTCTAAAATACTCACTCATCAGCCTTTTTGTCTTTTTCCTGGGCAGGGTGTCGTGGTCACAGGACTCGGGACCTTCGCTATGGTCCAAGAGCGATTCCTCGGCGAAGAAGAGGCGTATGTGGTTCGAAGACCCGTCTTCCGGCTGGACATTGATGTGTTATGTGTGCAGGAGCTCGCGTTCCCCACAGTGGTTATCCCTGGTGAGAAGGCAGCGGCCACCCTCCGCTTTCCTCCTCCGTGTCTGGGGGTGGGGTGCGTGTTCGCTGCTCTTTGGAAAGGGCTGGGAGAAGTAGAAGTAGAAGGCAGAAGCTCCTCCTCTGAGCTGCTGCCTTCAGCCCCCCCGCCGGGCTGAAGGCAGCAGCTCAGAGGAGGAGAGTGAATGGAGGCAGGTCCGTGCTCATGGCGGCAGGCGAAGGCCCTCCCTGCCCACCTCGCCCCCCCAGGTGCCTCTGCACAACAGGTATGAGGCCCTGGAGGTGGAAGGCCAGTCAGTGGAGGATGGGGATGACAGCCTATCTACACCAGAGGTGTCGCCCAGGGCAGAAGAACGTACCTCTCGTCTTACCACCACCTCCACGAGGAAGAGAAGACGGGTTATAGTTGTGGGTGACTCCTTTCTGAAGGGAACCGAGGGTCCGATATGCCGGACTGACCCTCCTCTTAGGGAAGTCTGCTGCCTCCCCAGGGCCTGCGTGAAGGATGTCACGAGGGTACTCCCTACCCTGGTACGGCCCTCGGACTATTACCCTCTACTGCTCTTCCATGTGGGGGGCGATGAGGCTGCAACACGAAGTCCTAGGGCGATCAAAAGAGACTTCAGGGCCTTGGGACGGCTAGTAAGGAACTCTGGAGCACAGGTTATTTTCTCCTCTCTCCTTCCAGTGGTGGGCAGCAACACAAGAAAGAAGAGAGACACCCAATCTATTAACGCATGGCTCCGTGGCTGGTGTCATCACCACGGATTTGGTTTTTTTGACAACGGGATGGCCTACACAGCACCGGGTTTGCTGGCGTCTGATGGGATTCATCTTTCTCAAAGGGGAAAGAGAATCTTCGCTCAGGAACTTGTGGGGCTCATCGACAGAGCTTTAAAGCAGACTCAAAGGGGGAGTGGGGTAATATCAGGCTTGCCCGAGGGAAGCTGAGGGACGACGTGCCACGGATAGAGGGAGCGGGTGCCAGTGAAGGCACTCAGCCTGTGTCTCCGAGATGTGCGGGGTACGGTGGGGCACAGCCAAAGTCGAACGGAGTTGAGCTAGGGGATACTGAGGCAACGGGACCCAAGAGGGAAATGCCAGTGAAAATGCCTCAAAGCACGCAAGGGGTGTTCTCCTGTGAAGGAGACACGGACGACAGCCCAGCTGAAGTGCCTCTACACCAATGCACACAGCATGGGCAACAAGCAGGAGGAGTTGGAAGCCATTGTACATCAGGAAAACTATGATATGGTTGCCATCACGGAAATGTGGTGGGATGACTCGCACAACTGGAGTGCGGCGATGGATGGTTATAAACTCTTCAGGAGGGACAGGCGAGGCAGGAGAGGTGGTGGGGTACCCTATACGTCAGGGAGTCTGGGGTAGCCCTATATGTCTAGATAATTTAGAGCTCGATGATGGTGAAGATAGGGTGGAGTGTCTATGGGTAAGAATCAGGGGGAAGGCCAACAAGGCAGATATTGTGGTGGGAGTGTTACAGACCACCCAACCAGGATGAGGAGACAGATGAACTATTCTCTAAGGAGCTGGGAGAAGCCTCACGATCGCTAGCCCTTGTTCTTGTGGGGACTTCAACCTGCCGGATGTCTGCTGGAAATGCAATACAGCAGAGAGGAAACAGTCTAGGAGGTTCCTGGAGCGTGTGACAGATAACTTCCTGACACAGCTGGTGAGTGAGCCAACGAGGGAAGGTGCCCCGCTGGACCTCTTGTTCACGAACAGAGAAGGACTTGTGAGCCATGTGATGGAGGCTGTCTCAGGCAGAGCGATCATGAAATGATAGACTTTTTGATACGTGGAGAAGCGGCGAGGGGGGTCAGCAAAACTGCCACCTTAGACTTCCGGAGGGCGGACTTCGGCCTGTTTAGGAGACTGGTCGAGAGAGTCCCCTGAGAGGCAGCCCTGATGGGCAAAGGGGTCCAGGAAGGCTGGACATTCTTTAAGGAGGAAGTCCTAAAGGCACAAGAGCGGGCTGTCCCCAGGTGCCGAAAGACGAGCCGGCGGGGAAGACGACCAGCCTGGCTGACTAGAGAGCTCTGGCTCGAACTCAGGAAGAAGAGGAGAGTCTACGACCTCTGGAAGAAGGGGCGGGCAACTCAGGAGGACTACAAAGGTGTAGTGAGGCTGTGCAGGGAGAAAATTAGAAGGGCCAAAGCTGAGCTAGAGCTCAATCTGGCTGCTGCTGTAAAAGACAACAAGAAACACTTCTTCAAATACATTAGCAGCAAAAGGAGAGCTCAGGAGAATCTCCAGCCCCTAGTAGATGGGGGAGGGAACACAGTGACCAAGGATGAGGAAAAGGCTGAGGTACTTAATGCCTTCTTTGCCTCAGTCTTTAAGAGCAGGGCCAATTGTTCTCTGGGTACACAGCCCCCGGAGTTGGAAGATAGGGACGGGGACCAGAAAGGAGCCCCCATAATCCAGGGGGAAATGGTGAGTGACCTGCTGCACCACTTAGACCCTCACAAGTCTATGGGGCCTGATGAGATCCACCCGAGAGTACTGAAGGAACTGGCAGATGTGCTCACCAAGCCCCTTTCCATCATTTACCAGCAGTCCTGGCTAACTGGGGAGGTCCCAACTGACTGGAGATTACCTAATGTGACACCCATCTTCGAGAAGGGCTGGAAGGAGGATCCGGGGTACTACAGGCCTGTCAGCCTGACCTTGGTACTGGGGAAGCTGATGGAGCAGATCATCATGAGTGCTATCACATGGCATGTAGAGAATAACCAAGGGATCAAGCCCAGCCAGCATGGGTTCAGGAAAGGCAGGTCCTGCTTGACCAACCTGATCTCCATCTACAACAAGGTGACCCGCCTAGTAGATGAGGGAAAGGCTGTGGATGTTGTCTATCTAGACTTCAGTAAAGCCTTTGACACGGTTTCCCACAGCATTCTCCTGGAGAAACTGGCTGCTCATGGCTTGGACGGGTGTACTCTTCATTGGGTAAAGAACTGGCTGGACGGCCGGTCCCAAAGAGTGGTGGTGAATGGAGTTTACTCCAGTTGGCGGCTGGTCACAAGCGGTGTTCCGCAGGGCTCTGTGTTGGGGCCAGTTCTGTTTAACATCTTTATCAATGATCTGGACGAAGGGATCGAGTGCACCCTCAGTAAGTTTGCAGATGACCCCAAGTTGTGTGGGAGTGTTGATCTGCTGGAGGGTAGGAAGGCTCTTCAGAGGGACCTGGACAGGCTGGATCGATGGGCCGAGGTCAATTGTATGAGGTTCAACAAGGCCAAGTGCAAGGTCCTGCACTTGGGTCACAGCAACCCCATGCAACGCTACAGGCTTGGGGAAGAGTGGCTGGAAAGCTGCCTGGCAGAGAAGGACCTGGGGGTGTTGGTTGACAGCCGCCTGAATATGAGCCAGCAGTGTGCCCAGGTGGCCAAGAAGGCCAACAGCATCCTGGCTTGTATCAAAAATAGCATGGCCAGCCGGAGTAGGGAAGTGATCGTGCCCCTGTACTCGGCACTGGTGAGGCCGCACCTCGAATGCTGTGTTCAGTGTCGGGCCCCTCCCTACAAGAGAGACATTGAGGGGCTGGAGCGTGTCCAGAGAAGGGCAACGGAGCTGGGGAAGGGTCTGGAGCACAAGGCTGATGGGGAGCGGCTGAGGGACCTGGGGTTGTTCAGCCTGGAGGAAAGGAGGCTGAGGGGAGACATCATCGCTCTCCACAACTACCTGAAAGGAGGGTGTAGAGAGGTGGGGGTCGGTCTCTTTTCCCATGTAACAAGTGATAGGACGAGAGGAAATGGCCTTAAGTTGCATCAGGAGAGGTTTATACTGGATATGAGGAAAAAATTCTTTAGCGAAAGGGTGGTCAAGCATTGGAACAGGCTGCCCAGAGAGGTGATGGAGTCACCACCCCTGGAGGAGTTCAAAAAACGTGTAGATGTGGCACTTCAGGACATGGTTTAGTAGCCATGGAGGTGTTGGGCTGACGGTTGGACTAGATGACCCTAGAGGTCTTTTCCAACCTTAACGATTCTATGATTCTATGATTCTATGCTGGTACCACAGCAGAGGGGAAGGTGCCGGGAGCGACGGCTGTGGCAGCGGCTGTTAGCAAAGGGGCTGGGACACTTCTCAGCTGCCGAGAGCCCTCTATAAATACAAATTAAAGAGCTCTGGGGCTGTTCCCAGCTGGACTGACTGACCTGTGCCTGGGGATGGATGGGTCTAAAGGGATTATGCACACCCCACATGTGATCCCAGCACTGCTGTAGGGGCAGGAGGGAAGAAAGTCCACGCGTACCCCACAGCTCGAAGACGTGCAGCCCCACTCCTGCACATCCCAACACACAGGCAGCCCGACAGAGGAGGCTCTCGCACTCTTCCCAGGAAACCAGCACAGCCGGTGCCTCCCTGAAGGGCCCGCAGGCTCACGCACGCAGCGTGGAGAACCAGCAGCAGGGCCAGAAGTCTGTGTGTGATTACGGGACTGTGACCACACTGGGACCGCAGCGCGAGGGCTGCGTTGGAGGGACACGGGCTCTTCAGGAAGGACCCTCTTCGAAGGCGAGGAGGTGGACTTGCCTCCGGCTCGGGGCAGGACAGGAGCCAGCTTATGGGTCAGCATCAGCAGGCAGACCAACACGGGTGCCGTGTTAGCAGGTATCTGCTGGAGACCTCCTGTTCAGGAGGAAGATGTAGGTGAGGCCTTCTTCAAACAAGTGAAAGAAGCCTCACATTCGCAGGGCCTGGTCCTGCTGGGGGGCCTGCAGCACCCTGGTACCTGCTGGAAGGACAATCCAGCAGGGCTCTGTGGGATAATTGCTGGAGGTGACTTAGAAATTAAACTTATATTCACACTTTTAGGTAAGGCACAGCATTGAAGAAGCTTCCCAGGTGGAGTGCGGCTGACATGCAAGGAATCCATTCCATGGAAGGTCCGTAGGGCTGCAACCTTAGATGTCGGCAATGCCAGGGGAACTTGGTGTGTTGGCTCTAAGAGGCACTGCTTGGAGGGTGGAGCGGTGTGGAGGCACCGCGGCCAGGCTCTGTGATAACATGGGAACTTGAAGGTACCACGGAACCCATAAGCTGCATATTTGCTGTCCTGGGCCAACAGCCTGTCACGTTTCTGACAAAATGCTGTCCTTTTGGTGAACTTTGCTCATTATAACATCGTTACAATACCAAAACACACCTCCATCCCAAAAGCTACCCGCCTCCGAGGTGCAACCACCCCTCACTCAGCTTGCACTTTGAATTTTCCTACCTTATACCTTTAAAAGCAAAGCAAGAAAATTTTACACGAATCCTAACAAAGGTATGTATGACTAGAGTCACTCAAACTCCACCTGGAAGGTAAAAAATAGTATAAAATAGCTTAAGAGACAGAGAATGCTAGAGAAGATACCATCACGTACCACTCTGACCTCTGGATCAGTCGACGGGCTGAGCCTCTCTTCCCCCCATCGGGACGCCTTTGGGTAAGATTCGAACACTTGGTTATACCAAGTGCCTGCCCAGGAAACTTAGAAATCTCTCTAGAGTTGCTTTATCATCTTTAAGGCGTTTGTAGCCGGCAGTGTCACTCATACTCTTGGTATTTGCACGTGCTTTGCAGACAGTGAATTTATCAGCGGTAATCCAAAGAACCTGTGTGTCTGTTGCTCTAATAAACTGCACTCTTCATTAATCTAGCCGTGGTAGTTATTGAACACGACCAGACTCTTTAAGTGTGGCCATGGTAGTTCATGGAACGTGACTAGACTGGGGGTGCATCGCGTTATTTGTGAATCCGTAATCGTCAGAGTTCAGTACCCTGAACGTGACCGGACTTATAATGTTTTCTAATTGACGCTGTCACTGACGCTTTCATTGAAAGCCGTGAGAGGGCTCTGGCAGGCAAACGTTGACTCTGATGGGTGGCTGCATATACCGTCCTTAGAAAATATACCATTGACCATGTCTGAGACTAGGACTGGACTTAGCCGCACCTAGACTCCTCTCTGAGAAGGAGTTTAGAAAGCAAGGGGGTCCCGTCTGAACCTCGTGACTCAACGGGAGGGTTCCCCCCCCCCAGCCACTCCTCAGACTCCTATTCGTAACGCGACAGTAACTCTTAACGCAACAGGCTCAAGCAATCTAGGAGGTTTCCAGAGTTCTTCTAGTGCATTTCCTGGCACGGGTGATGGAGGAAGCAAGAAGGAGAGGTGCTCCGCTGGACCTGTGGCACGGAGGTACGCTAAAACTAACTCGAATGAGGGACAAGCTCAACCAACTTTATTTCACAAAAGAGCCAAAACCGCATGACACAAACCAAATGAGAAACGGGGGTAAACCAAAAACAACCAACACTCCGATAACATTTAAACACCTAACAGGTTCAAGGTGTCCATCGGGCTATAGTTACTACGTGGCTCTAGAATAATGACCCAAAGTGCGCACACCCTCACTCGCAAAGGGGGAAACTCTCTCCCTCGTGGGTACCCAGAAGGTACAATCGCTCACCCGGGGAGTGAGGAGGGGTGAGGGCTCGCTCAAGGATATATCCAGAAGAAATCACTCAGCAAAGCAGGTGAGGGCACTCAATCCCGAGAAGTTTCCTCAGGTGGCGTCCGAACGCGAGGGGAGAGGTCCCGAACACCCGCCCGCTGCTCCGAGAAGACCACGCTCAAAGGGGGTCTCTGGCGGTGCTACATTTATACCCTGGGTTGGATCTGAGCTGTGGTCAGAATTGGTCATGATCTAGAAGCTTCTCTGAGCCAAGGCGCCTCAGTGGCCGTGGACCCTGTCTGGTGGCCAAGGGGACCCACTTCTCCTGCTCCCCCTGCCGCGGTGTGTACGTGCCAGGGGGCACGGCAGAGCACAAAAGGTGCGAAAAGCCGGTGATCGCCGTGCCAAAAGCCACGATCTTTATTGGGGGGGAGGGGGTGAATCCTCCCTGTCCCACAGTCCATCCCGTGACCACAGTCATGATGTGACCGGTTTCTTTGGAGTGGTGGCACAGTCACCTCTTGCCTCCAGAGTTAAAAGGGGGCACAGTGTTGGTGAGTCCAACACCCACTGTGGATCACCATTCTTTAAACGTCTTTCAGCTCTCGCAAGCTATCGTCAGCAACCAAGCAGCCACCCCACAATAAACTATCAACCACGTAACAATATCCAACGTTCTAGCACCAATTAACAATAGCAATGGGCGAACGTGTGAGCACCGTCCTGGGGTTGTATTGGGACGTCTAAGATACGGACGGGGCTCGGGGGGGGTAACGCCAGTCGCATGGGTCAGGTTTAGGGGCACGTCATTGTCACAAGTGGGATTCACGGTAGCGGGAGTTTCAGGGGCGGGTTTTAAGGGAGCGGACTTCACGGTGGGCGTGGATTTCGTTCTGGTGCTCTTAATGCAGTTTATAATAATACAGATTACAACAATCCCAATTATGATCGTTATCAGAGATTGAAGGAGGCTAATTAGCCTCCCTGACATGGAAAACCCCAAACGCGTTAAAAACTTTCCCCAACCAATTAGTCCCTAGCGCAGCAGCCATTTCTGTCGTGTCTTTAGCTATCTTCTTCATCTTCTTCATCTGTTCTTGTAGTGGCACCCAGGCATTCGGGATGTGGATGCAACAGTCGTCTACCGATAGATTCAGCCTCCTGCATACACCTTTCTCCTTCAATAGGATTCAGTCTAACATGGCTCGGTTTTGAATGGTCATCTTGCCGTTGTCTTGTCATTGATGGCTTAAGAAGCCCATGCTGTCACGCGTAGAGTTTATTAGCACCTCTAGCTGTAGGCTCAGCTCTAGAATAGCGTGTCTGTTTTGCACTGGAGCGATCCCCATTCCAAAGATTGACTCTAACCACCACCCCGTCCTCGCTGGAGCATTTTTCCACCCCTTCCGTACAGCCCTCGGCACACGATCCCACCGTTGCTGCGGTACGGGCCCTTCCCGGGTGATAGGACGGAGGGAAAGCATGGCTAACGTGCAGGCCAGTTTGGGGATAGTTGGGTATAGCTGGGAATATAGGCGGCCATCAGAGCACACCCACAGTAAATTAGGAGGTGCGGAGACAAAAGATGTTTGGCACGAACCTGGAGTGCTGGTGAGGGGGCGACGATAGTCTCTTTTATGGCAACGTAGGACAGAGGGACGGGAATAGCTGGTATTGCTGCATAAGCAGCCTTGTACCAAGGCTTCTTGGGCCGGTGGATATAGCCACACCAGGGGCATCTTACCTAGAGCCTCGCACCCCATTTCCACTTGGCAGTCCCAGAGTGGACGTGCCCCTGTCGGGTGTGCCTCATCTCTTCCCCAGTACCAACCAGGTGCATAGGTGTACCTGGCCCACGTGCAACTGGGCGGGCAGTCGAATGAGTTGTTATTGCACGCGCTAGGGCATTCGGTACCGTCTCTGTCAGGATGTTTGATACACCAAGGAGCGTTCAGTGGCTTGGGATACACCAGTGAGTGATCAGCAATGTCCCATAGAAAGCCGCGTTCGGTGGTTCCTCAGAGAACTTCGGGACAGGGTGTGGTGCCGTTGACGCCCACCCTGTGGCTTTATGGGTTGGCTGGAGAATGTAATTGCATTTAGCATCCCATACCGAACAAGCATTTATTGTGCCTGGTGGCCAGCTATAAACAATACGGGTATAGCCTACGTCCCCTATGCTTTCCCAGAACTTCCAGCTATAATTATTATATGGACGCTGTGTTAATTCAAGGGCTAGAGATATGATGATGTTCTGGACAAAAATGGGTGAGGGGTCCTGCGCTGACCTGAGGGTGGGTCAAGAGACTGTTACCCATCTTAGGTTCATCATCCGTGCAAATCTTACCATCAGCTTTGCCACTACGTTGCCATCCAGGTCCGAGTTGTCCATATCAGTTGCCGTCGCTACCAGTAGGAGCAACAGAATGGTCCATCCCTCCATCGTGTTTAAGAGACTACAAAAAAAAAAGGCCTCAATCCCCTGGACCGGGCTTTCAGGGTTAGAAGTCAGGGATTATCCACCGAGCACTAATACGGTGGGATTTTCTGCTCCTGTCCGGAGCTTGCCAGGCATATAAGCCTCTGGGTTTTGCAGGGTGATGGGCATGATGCCAATGGAAGCTCGTTCCACCATTACAGGTTGGCCCACATATGTCTGTAGTGGGAACTGGTCCCTTTTATCGTCCGGTATAGGGTCATTGCCCGTTAATGGTCTCGCAGGACAGAACGCTCGGATTTTGGGGTTTCCATAACTTCCCCAGCGGTTGTTAACAATAAAGACCACCTGTGGCAATCGCATGTCCCAGTTGTGGCGTGAGACATCAGCATATCTCTAAATTAATCCCATTGGCGTGGGGATAATATGGTGTATGGAACACCCATTCGATGCCTTCCCGTCGAGCCGTCTTGCAGCACAGTGGCCATGAAATGCGACCCATTATTACTTTGGATGCAATTGGGGATGGGTAAAACACAGAATCACCGAATCACAGCATCATATAAGTTGGAAAAGACCTTTAAGATCATTGAGTCCAACCGTAAACCTAACACTACCAAGACCACCACTACACCATGTCCCTGAGCACCTCATCCAAACGGCTTTTAAATACCTCCAGGGATGGCGACTCAACCCCTTCCCTGGGCAGCCTGTTCCAATGCTTGATAACCCTTTCAGTGAACTAAAATTTCCTCATATCCAGTCCAAACCTCCCATAGCTCAACTAGAGGACATTTCCTCTCTTCCTATCATTTGTTACCTGGGAGAAGAGACCGACCTCCACCTCTCTACACCCTCCTTTCAGGTAGTTGTAGAGAGCAATGAGGTCTCCCCTCAGCCTCCTTTTCTCCAGGCTGAACAACCCCAGTTCCCTCAGCTGCTCCCCATCAGCCTTGTGCTCCAGACCCTTCCCCAGCTTCGTTGCCCTTCTCTGGACACGCTCCAGCCCCTCAATGTCCCTCTTGTAGTGAGGGGCCCAAAACTGAACACTGCATTCGAGGTGCGGCCTCACCAGTGCCAAGTACAGGGCCACGATCACTTCCCTACTCCTGCTGGCCACACTATTTTTGATACAAGCCAGGGTGCCATTGGCTTTCTTGGCCACCTGGGCACACTGCTGGCTCATATTCAGGTGCCTGTCAACCAACACCCCCAGGTCCTTCTCTGCGAGGCAGCTTTCCAGCCACTCTTCCCCAAGCCTGTAGCGTTGCATGGGGTTGTTGTGACCCAAGTGCAGGATTCAACACTTGGCCTTGTTGAACCTCACACAATTGACCTCGGCCCATCGACCCAGCCTGTCCAGGTCCCTCTGCAGAGCCTTCCTACCCTCCAGCAGATCAACACTCCCGCACAACTTGGGGTCATCTGCAAACTTACTGAGGTTGCACTCGATCCCTTCGTCCAGATCATTGATAAAGATGTTAAACATGACTGGCCCCAACACAGAGCCCTGGGGAACACCGCTTGTGACCGGCCGCCAACTGGAGTAAACTCCATTCACCACCACTCTTTGGGCCTGACCATCCAGCCAGTTCTTTACCCAGCAAAGAGGACACCCGTCCAAGCCATGAGCAGCCAGTTTCTCCAGGAGAATGCTGTGGGAGACCGTGTCAAAGGCTTTACTGAAGTCTAGATAGACAACATCCACAGCCTTTCCCTCATCTACTAGGCGGGTCACCTTGTCGTAGAAGGAGATCAGCTTGGTCAAGCAGGACCTGCCTTTCCTGAACCCATGCTGGCTGGGCTTGATCCCTTGGTTATTCTCTACATGCCGTGTGATAGCACTCAGGATGATCTGCTCCATGAGCTTCCCCAGTACCAAGGTCAGGATGACAGGCCTCTGGTTCCCCGGATCCTCCTTCCGGCCCTTCTTGAAGATGGGCATCACATTTGCTAATCTCCAGTGAGCTGGGACCTCCCCAGTTAGCCAGGACTGCTGGTAAATGATGGAAAGGGGCTTGGTGAGCTCTTCTGCCAATTCCTTCAGCACTCTCGGGTGGATCTCATCAGGCCCCATAGACTTGTGAGTGTCTAAGTGGTGCAGCAGGTCACTAACCATTTCCCCCTGGATTATGGGTGCTCCATTCTGGTCCCCATCCCTATCTTCCAACTCCGGGGGGTGCGTACCCAGAGAACAATTGGCCCTGCTATTAAAGACTGAGGCAAAGAAGGCATTAAGTACCTCAGCCTTTTCCTCATCCTTGGTCACTGTGTTCCCTCCCCCATCTACTAGGGGCTGGAGATTCTCCTGAGCTCTCCTTTTGCTGCTAATGCATTTGAAGAAGTGTTTTTTGTTGTCTTTTACAGCAGCAGCCAGATAGAGCTCTAGCTCCAGTCGGGTGAAAGCGTGCTGTCAGAGCTCTCTGCCTTGATGACACTAAGGATATCAATGCTCTCCCCTCGTCCTCATCCTGCAGTGTTTTGGCTGAGGCATAAACATGAAATGGAGAGAGACGGTTGTACTCCCTCACGCACACCTCCTCTCCCTGCAGCTGAAGGTGGACAGACCAGATCTTTGGGGGTGTGTTGTTTTATTAGAATCATATCAGAGATATGAGAGGAGCCGTGTAGAGGGAATGTCGGAGTCCAAAAGTGGGAGCAGCTGCCTGGGGCTTGATCAGCGTCACCTGGAAGGGGAAAAGTGAGGAAAAAAGGGTGACCATGGTGCCTTGTTCTCAAGAAGACTTGTCTTCAGTGAAGGCCGTCTGGCATAACAAGTTGCTGTATGTGCATGTGCCCTTTGTCGTGCATTGCTGCAGGCATGTCTGGGCAGTTTTACCTAACTCCCCCTGTCCCAGTGGCACGCTTGTTGGAAACCTCCTGCGTGAGCAGGACATTTCTAATGGTCTGCTGCTGTTAGTGATTGGCAGTTCTCCCCTTTTTGGGGAGGACTATAAAGGCAGGAGAGAAAGAGTTTGGTGTGGGTAAAATACATCCCTCAAGTGTTTTCAGAAGGCCACTCAACAGCCAAGATCTTGTGTTTGACGCAAATTGGAGTGACATGGCCACTCCACCTGGCAGGGCAAGGTCATGGCTGAAGCTGAGCTGGCACTGGAACTTGCTCCAAGTCCAGAGGCCTTCTAGCTCCAGCCACATTTTGCTAGATGCCCCTGCCCTCCAAGCTGATCCCCAGTGCATGAGAAAAGTCCCCTCTTGGGTCTGCTTTTCTCGTCTGCAGCGGAGTGTCCTCCTGAGGAGCGTGTGATGTGTGAGCACGTATCAGCATTGAATGGCTGAGCTAGTGGAGAGGCAAAGAGATGTTCTTTGGCCTCCCTCTGCTGGGCTTTGGGCCAAGGCAAGGGAGCAGGCCTGCGTCCTGCATTTTGTCACTCCAGTAAGTGGTCTGGAGTTGTCAGAAGCCCCATCAGAAGGGGGAGATGCTTAAGGGCTGGGTGTTGCAAAGCAGAGGAGGAGAGGCGGGCAGGCTGCCTTACCTTTCCCAGGCAGTAGTCTGCTGGCCCTGGCTTCACTGTTTTGTCGCCTGCAAGTCTACTTTTGGTTCCCATCGTGTACATGGGAGCCCTTTTTTTGTAGACGTCCAGTTCCACCTTGGGGAATGCAGCAGGACCTGGCGTCTGTAAGAGAGGCAAGGAGGTGGTTGGGTACAAAAGGCAGGTGTTGATGCTTGCCGGGTGCCCACGCGGGCTGCGCTAGTTGAGCTGGCTGGCCAGAGGAGTGGTGTGAGGGGCATGGAGCGATTGGAACAAGGGCACCTCCTGTTCCCCTGCAGAGAGGCAGATTTCCCAGAGGAGGAGGGAGATTCCCATTAGTGCTGGTGAGCTCTGCCCCACCAAAACTGTTAGTGTTGGACAGCGAGGCACTGCAGGTGTCGGTGTTGCTGGTAACAGCAAGAGAGCCAGGGGACCTGTGGCTTCCTGGGTTTTGCTGCTGGTGCAGGGAAGTGTGCGCTAAGAGAGGCTGCAGGAGGTGTGGGAGCCCTTCTGCCCTGAGGAGAGCAGCTGAGCTTCAGCTGCTGCTGCAAGAGAGCAGAGAAGCGTAGCTCACCTTGGAGAGGTCTTCAGCAAAGCCCCTGTGCTTGCTCTTCCCTTTCAGGGAGTAGCACGGGCTGGCGTGGGTGTAGGCTGTGTTGGGTCCCACCAGCCTAGGCAGGGTGTAGGTGCCAGGACCTGGAAGGGGAATGGGAAGAGAGCGTGAGTCCTGCGGGGAGAGGGGCAGCACCTGGCTGGGAGAGAAGCAGCCTGCTGCGAGGAGCAGGAAGGATGTCTTGTCCCTCCTCCCACTGCCTCTTTCTTCTGTCGCATGTGGTGTGTGTTGGCAGCTCCAAGCCTGAGTTGGCCATTCTTCTGTGGGATGAGAGAAGTTGGTGCTCTGGGGCATCAAGCAAGCTTCTCAAGAGACCGTTGCGCCCTGCTGTGGAGGCTTTTCCCTAGGCCTGTTGAAAAAGCTGGGCAGCAGATTTTCCCTGGAGGACACGCTGGCTGCAAGTGTGTGTATTTCCCCTGTGCCCTTACCTGGAGTTTGGTCGGTTTTGACCGCCTTGTGCCGGAAGGCCATGGACTGCGCCGGCGCGCATTTGTAGAGGTGTTTGTTGGCCTTGTCGGTGGAGTAGTCACCTATGGCAGAGGAGAAGCGGAGAAAAGCAGTGAAGCTGGGCTCTTTTGCTCAAGCCAAAGAGGAAAGGTCAGGAGGAGGGGCTCAGCCTTGTGTGCTTTGTGTCTGGAAACCTCTGAAGCTCCTTCAGGGCGTGAGCTGATGGTTTTGTACCCCAGTAGCACAGGGCAAATGTAAGGCGTGCTTGTCTTGCCTGAAAGAAGGGCTGGAGAAATGGTACTCACTTGGTCCAGGAGTGATCTCGGTCTTAATCTTGGGAAGCCCGCAGATGTGCTGTGCTGGAGCCACGTACTTCCCGTTCCTGGTGATGGAGGGCGGGACGTAGTACCGAGGACCCGGAGAGCAGCTGTCTGCGACGGGAGGCTTGGCCCCTCGAAATGTGTAGGCAGGGGCTTTGGTTTTGGTGGGATTGTGATCCAGGTAGCCTAGGAAGAAAAGCCTATGAAGAAAAGGACACCTGCCTGCAACTGCATATTTCAAGCTAGTTTTAAGTGGAGAAGTTGGAGTTGCTGGCCTCAAGAAATTCCCTTCCCGTGTGATTTTTTCCTCCAAGACTGATACCAGCGGGTCAATACAATGGTACAGTGACTTCCAGCAAGAACAAGGTAGGCACTGTGCAATTAATCAGAAGATCACCAGAATGCTATTGTGATGAAGCATGAAACACCAACACGGTTGCTAAGCTAACTGAAAGCAAATGTAAAGATGGCCTCTGTGATGTTTTGCTTTCCCGGAGCCCCAAAGGAAAAGAAATGGAAACTTTACTGCTATTACCAAGGAGGAGAAGAAGAAGAATAGGAAGAGAAGATGAAGTCTGAGAGGAGAAGATGAAGAAGGAGAAGAAAAGGGGAACAGAAGGAGGAGAAGACAAAGACAAGGAGAAGAAGAAGAGGAGAAGAAGGGTGAGGTGGGAGCACCAAATTTGTAGAAAAGACACAAATCAAGCTTGCTCCTGTGCGCTCAGGGGTTAAGGCCCTGCTAAGGCCACCTCTGTGCTCAGCAGAGTCAGGCAGCTCTTTTCCAGGGCTTTCCCAGGAGCAGCCTGAGCCTTCCTCTGGCAGGCCTGTGTCCTTGCTGCAGCTGAGAGCATGGAGGCTTGGAGCAAAGGGGAATGGAGCTGTGGCTGCTCGTCCCCTGGAGGCAGTGGATGTGCCGCCCCCGCCTTGCGATGGTGGTTTTACCTGTTGTCCCGGGGATTGAGTACTTGGGTCCCGGGCTGGTGAACTGGGCCATGATGGGGCCGCGTGGGCGATGAGGTCTCCAGGTGCCCACCCAGGCTCCGTCCATGGTGGAGGTGGATACAAAGCCTACGGCGAGAGCAGGAGAGTTGCTGAGGGCCTTCCCTGACAGAGGCCCTCTGTGAAGCCTCCCCGGGAGGAGCAGCAATGCTTCACCTTTCTCAGCCTTGGCCATCGCACTGGCTGTGGATGAGCTTGTCGGCTGCGGCAGCTCTCGGTCGCAGAGCGCGGCGAGGGTGAGGGCAGGCAGCGATCGGGCAGGAGAGGTTGTGGTGTCAGCTGCCGAGCGGCCCTGGGGAGAGACCTTGGCTCGTCTTGGAGACGCACTGTGACATCATACAGGCTCCTGGTGCCTGTCATATGTGCTGTTGCACCATACGGCTGATGGGGGAGCTGGGGATGTCCAGCTTGCAGGGCTAGGCCTTCATGAGGTCTGCATGGCAGGAACATGCAGCGAGGGAAAACTGATGTGATTTTTGCATTTAATCTAGCAGCCTTATGTTCTTATACTGTTGGGCTCACATCATAATATGAATGTGAAGACAATAAAGATATTCAGTGAGTACTCCTTGGTGCTGGCAGCTGGGTATTAGCAAGCGTCAAATGCTGTTTGGTATCTTGTTAGCTCCTGGAAGTTCGGGTTCCTTAGATTTATGTTGTCTTTAGCACTTGGTAAGTATCTGACTCTGCAACAAAAAAATGAGAGCAATGTTTACAAAAAGATCAAAAATACAAGTGCATGAAAAAACAATCTGCTGAAGTTGAAGGAGATGCTAAACCTTTCTGAGTATGAATATTTGGATTGGCACCTGGTCTGAAATTTGCCACAGCAGTTTCTGGGGAAAACCCAGGAAAAATCCATGGGAAAGGTAGCCACAGAAACTGCAGCCTCGGGAGTCTGTCCTGGTGCTCATAGCCATTTAGGAAAGAAACAAGGCTTGGAGCTAGGACTAGTTCCCAAGAGTAAAACATTGCTAGAGGATTTTCCTTCTCCCTTTGTCTCTTTTGCCCATGCATCTGCGGCGTTGGAGGAAGCAGCATGAATGGGCCGTGTGTGTTGGCTGAGAGGAGGAAGTTTTACTTTACGGGATTGCTAATGGAAGAGCAGATTCTCACAGCCAAATCCAGTTGCTTCTGCTTCAGAAAGAAGGGCCCCATTCTCCCCTCACTGACACCGCTCTGAATCCAGCACCCATTGAGGGAGGTTTTTACCAGTGTGGAGAGTCTCAGTCCAAATGCCTCCTAATGCACCCTTACCTCTTCTCCATTTCCTCTGTACCTGTGCTACATGGGAAATCCAGAGTTGCTTTTGCACAGGGCGATCAGGCCATGGGAATCCATGGGAAATGCAGGAACGAAGGGGTGTCCTTCAGCTGTGCTGGACAGTGTGGGACTGTCTGAGGAACAAGTGAGCAAATAGGATGATCTGGAAGAAAAAGAATGTTAAAACTTTCCTAAGATACAAGTATTTTTTCACAGTAATGTTCTTGCAGCTCATAAGCTTAGCCACATTTCCTCCCTTTTTGCTTGTCCACTTGTCTAATTCTGTACTGCCAACAGTTCAGAGATTATAGAATCATGGAATCATTGAGGTTGGAAAAGACCTCTACGCTCACCGAGTCCAACCATAAACCGAACACTGCCGGGTCCATCACGAAGCTGTGTCCCTAAGTGCCACATCTGCACGTCCTTTAAACACCTCCAGGAATGGTGACTCAGCCACTTCCCTGGGCAGCCTGTTCCAGTCCTTAAGAACCCTGTCAGTGACGAAATCTTTCCTACTTCTCCCTTTCTTGGAGGCTGATGTACCTGGACTGAACAACAGGCATAAGCCAAACAGTAGTCACTGTCCTTGCACTAACGAACTCACATGAGAGCCCAAAGCCAGATGCCTTCCCTGCTCTCACTCTCACCTGTCCAACAGCTCTAAATCTTCCCAAAGCAGACGAATGAGCCTAGCAGGGAAGGCATGAAGCCACACTCCAGCCAACCACACAGACCCCACACCAACCAAAGGCACGGGCAGAACCAAGCAAGAAACTCACAGGCCACCTTTGCACTGAGTTTGAGCTAGAAGCACTGAGCTAGAACAGGGCGACAGCAACCACCACTGCCAAACACGGCCAAAACTGCCAATCACATTGCATTTTCACACGTGTCCTGACCAGACACTTCTGCCTTTCTCTCCTACATTGTACTTTTCAGTACAGGAGTATGCACCTGGTTAATCTTCTCTTTAACAGGTTATTAGATTATTCAGCTCTCCAAGAGAGAGAGGGAGTGAGAGAGAAAGAGAGAAATGCACATGAACTAAACTACAAAATAATATCATTGACTACATCCAGCTTAAAAATGTTAACTTCCATGCCTGTCCTTTTTCTGAAGAGCCAGACAGCAAACCATCACTGGAAGCCTCCTTCACTAGGCAGTTGTCTGACAAAGCGCTTTGTGACAAAAAGCAACAAGACAATTCAACAGGAGCAGAGGCTGCCCAAATTCAATGCTTGCCAACAGTCTTCTACAGAGCAGAAACGAAGGGGAACCCAGGACAAGTCAGAGCCCTTGCCAAGTGATTTTTAGTGCCGCAGCAACTCCACTGGCAGAAAACCTCTTGAGCTTCAGTGGGACTTGGGAAGGGATTTCTTAAAGCCTCTGTCCTCCACGGCTACCCCAGCAGCCAGCAGTGGAGCAGCGCTGCCCGGCTCCACTCCTGCAGCCCTGCCAAGCAGAACAGCAGGCACAATGCAAAAAATCAGCCTCCGTCAATGGCCCCGAGTGATCTGCATCAGAGATTCAAAAGAAGGAATAAGGCAATTAAACTACAAGCAGAAACACATCATTTACTCCCAAGGCAGAGCAGACAGCACGGTGTGCACTATCCCAAAGTACTCTTGGGAGTCATCGTGTAAAGTAAATCGTGAGAGATACGATTAAAATCGTGGGAGACACGACAAAGTAATCGTAAGAGACACCATTTACCTCGAGTGCGGCAAGTTAAAAATGCCTGAGGGTGGCACCCCAGCTCTTCTCAAGGGTGGGCAGCCAGGTACCCGAGCTGCTGAAACAAGCAGCCAGAGAGCGCAGCATGACCACCCTGGTGCCCAGCACCTTACGAGATGCACTGTTGGCACTGCTGCAGGGACAGGGCTTGTTTCCACTGGAGCAGATGCTGCTGTCAACAGCTTTCCACCCAATGGCACCCCCAAACTGGAAATAACCCTTAGACCTGGTACCATTGCCCAAACCCAGGAACAAACCCTCAATCCAGATGCACCCCACACCTGGCAGCACCTCCCAAACCTGGCAGCATACACCTGACACAGCAACACCCCCGAACCCTGAAGCTTACCCCAAAATTGGCACCAACCACCACACCAGAACAGCCCCCCAAGACTGGTCAGCATCCTTCAAATCCACAAACACGCCTGAGCCCAGGGGCACACCTTAAACCTGCCAACAGTCCCCCAAGTCCAGAAACAGCTGCCAAAAGAAGAAACCTCTGGCTGGAGAAGGGGCTGGGCAGCCGGCTCCAGGAGACCCTGCTTGAACAGGCGTTTGGACTAGGTGGTCTCCAGAGGTGCCCTCCAACCTCCACCATTCTGGGATTCTGTGAAAGGTGGCCTTGCATGTGTTGACAGGGACCTTGTCGATCACAGGCACGCCTAAAGTGGCGAGCACCTGAACAGGAACAGGGCCAACTGCATGGGGATGTGGACAGCACTAAGAGGGGGGACTAGGATGTATGGAGCAAGGGGGTGGGGACCTGGAAAAGCTTGTGGTTTGGGGACATTGCAAGTGTGTGACGGGGTGGCACCAAGCACGGAGATGGGGACCTCACTGAGCGTGGGGTTGGTGACAGCGCTGAGCACGTGTACCGGTTTTGGATGGGATAGAGTTAACTTTCTTCATCATAGCTGTCCTGGTTTCAGCTGGGATAGTGTTACTTTTCTTTCTAGTAGCTGGTACAGTGCTGTGGTTTGGACTTAGGATGAGAATAATGTTGATAACACACTGGTGGTGTAGTTGTTGCTAAGTAATATTTACACTGGTCAAGGATTTCTCAGCTTCCCATGCTCTGCCAGGGGCACAAGAAGCTGGGAGGGGGCACAGCCAAAGAGGCCAAAGGGCTATTCCATACCATATGCCATCATGCTCAGTATATAAGCTGGGGGGAGTTGGCCAGGGGGCAGCGATTGCTGCTTGGGGATGGCTGGGCATTTCTCTGTGGCACATCCCCTAATTGTGCAGTTGTGTCTGTCTCTGGAATTGTATCTATCTTGTGCCTCTATCTGCAACTCTATTGGCAACTCAGTGTGAATCCGTGTCTGTCATTCTATCAATCTGTGTGATGGCACCAGTACCTGTATTTCTGATGGTGCCAGTATCCATGTATCTAATGGTATGCGTACCTGTAGCTGTATCTGCACTGCTGAAGTATCTGCAATGGTGTCTGCAGTGCTAACTCATTCTGCAGTGCCATCTGCAATAGTATTTGCGTCTGCAAAGGGATCTGCATCTGCAGTGCCATTTGCAATGCTAAGAGTGCCTGCAGGGGCCTCTGCATCTTGAGTGATACCTGCATCTGCAGTGGCCTCTGCCTCTCCTCTTGTACCCGCACCTGACTTTGCATCAGCAATGCTCTCTGCAAGGGTTTCTGCAGTGGTATGTGCAGCTGCAGCAGTATCCACATCAGAAATGTGACTGCACCTGCAATGGTATTGGCTTTGGTGTCTGCATCTGCAACGTTATCAGGAATGGTACGTGCATCAGAACCAGCATTGCTACCCGCATCTGCAGTGGTATCTGCAATGGCATCTGCATCTCCACATTGGTCCATGACTGCAGTGGCATCTGCATCTCCACTGGGATCTCCATCTCCAGGCGTATGTTCACCTGCAATGCTCTCTGCAATCGTATGTGCCCCTGCAATGACATCTCCAATGGCGTCTGCATCTGTAAGGGTATATGTGTGGGGGTGTGAGATGCAACAGCATCTGCAATATCCTCTGCATCTGCTCTGGTCCCTGCATCTGCAATGCCGTCTGCCACGGCATCTGCATGAGTAACGGAATCTGCATCTGCTACGAAGTCAGCATCTGAAATGGCATCAGTAATGCTACCTGCAGTGGCGTACGCAATGGTATTTGAGCGTGAAGTGGTGTCTGCAATCGTATCTGCATGTGCAATGTACTGACCAATGGATGTGTGCATCTGCAAAGGTATCTGCAGTGGCACCTGCAATGCTACTTCATTCTGCAGCACCACCTGCAATAGTATTTGTATCTGCAATGGAAGCTGCAATGGTATCTTCATCTGTGAATGGCTTCTGCATCTGCAATGACATCTGCATCTGTAATGGCATCTGCAAAGGCATCTGCAATGGCAGCCATCTGCAATCGAATATACTACTTCTGCTGTATCTGCATCTGCAACCCCGTCTGCATCTGCAATGTTGTTAGGAATGGATCTTCCGTCTGCAAAGGCATCTGCAGTGGCATCTGCATCTCCAGTGGTCTCTCCCTCGCCAGTAGTGTGTCCACCTGCATTGCTATCTCTGTTGGTATTTGCAGCTGAGGAAAGGCATGGGGTATCCCTCAGATGGATAAAAGCAAATGATCAGAAAACACAGGATGGTTGCAATGCCCATCAGGTCATAATAAACTAATTAAAGTTGAGAGAAAGAGAGGTGCTGCCATGAGAGAGGGTGAATTTCACAACCTGCCTCCTATCCAGAGGCTCAAGCTCCGCACACTCCGTGCTCCTGTGTGGCAGGCGGCTTTCCGCAGCAATGCTGCTTATTAAGCATTGTTAAAAATATCAGTGCCTACCTCCCCTCCAGCACGAGCTGCCCACTGAGCCAAAGCACGCGGAGGACAGGGGCGGTGAGGCCACTGGTGTGGCCAAGGCTTCCCACAGGCTGTTGGGGGATCCTGGGGGAGCTGGTAGTTTCCTCGACTTACGTTGAGAGAAGGCTCAGGGACACACCATGGCCAGCAGCAGTGTTTGCCCCATCCAGGTGTCCTCCTCCCAACCCACAGAGCTGCTTGGCACTGCCCCTATCTTCTATTTCCCCCAGCTGGCTGCTTGCATGGACCAGATGGGGTGGTTGAGCTGCATCTCCTGAAAGAAAGCAGAGGAGCAAGAATCCAGAGGCAAGGAGAGAGGATGCCATGGAGTGGAGTCCTTGGGAAAAAAGCCTTTGGGGGAGGTTCCTCATGTCGGGACAGGCCAGGAAAAGAGATAGAACTCTGAAGTGGGAAGACTTCAGCAGACAGCATCGCGAAGGGGCTGAGCTCTGCCTGCTGGCCAGTTTTCCTAGCTCTCCTGACAGCAGTAACAACAGCAGCAACATCAGCTCCTGCAGACAGGCACTTTACAGAGCATAGTCTCCTCTGAACAGATACAAGCATAACCCCGACACCTCGCCTCCCCCAAGCTGCCCCCTCCTGTGCCACTCCTGGGAGAGGAGCAAGCTCTGGGCCAGGTGGGGGGCTGGAGAGAAGCATGTGACACTGGCCAGGAGGTGAGGACCAGCTCCCACAGGGGCACAGTGGCCCCAGGGGCCCCAGGCCAGCACGGCCCCAGTCCTGCAGCCATGGTCCCCTAGGGCATGGCCAGGCTGTGCTGTCTCCTTGTGCCACCCCACCTCGGTGGGAGGCGAGAGGTCCCCAGGCACTCCCTGTGCATGGGGGGCTGGGGGGACCCAGGCTCTTGGGGTGCTGGGACCTCGAGATTGGGCTGTGGGACGTTCCCTGCTCTGGGGACAGAACAGGCACCCTGGGTGACTCGCTCGCATGTGGCTGTGCCTATTGCTGCTCTCAAAGGGTCAGGCAGAAATCCCTCCAGAGGCCAGGACCAACCCCACCTGAACTGCAGTGTCCTGCCCGATTGCTGACAGGTTTCCCTGCCTTCCCAGATTCCCCTGTCCCCACCACCCCAAGACTCCAGGAGCAGAGACGGGTAAGGGCTTTCCAGCAAGGATGGAGGGGTGAGAGGGGAAGTTTGCTCATCCCAGGGCTGAAGGCGCTGGGACACGTGGGGCTTCCCCACCCGTTGGACTCCATGGCGAAGGGCGAGGGGCAGAGCACAGCTGGAGCCAGAGGAGCCCAGCTGAGCTGGGGCAGCCTGGCTCCTCACGGGATGGAGGGAGGGAAGGGTGTGGGGAGGGATGTCCATGACTTTTTCTGGGAATGCTGCCTCAGACCCCAGCCAGAACTAGGGCCACGCCTCCCCACCACCCCTTGCCTAAACTTCTGCCCTCCTGTTACAGCTGCTTCTTGCCACCAACTGGTTCCCAAGGCTGGGCCTGGCCAGAGGAGGGACCAGAGTTGGGGTTGCCCTTTTTGGGTCATCAGGCTGGAGAATGACATCCTTAGCTGCATCACAAGGGCAGACACGGAGAGAGGGATGATACTGGCACAGAGAGTCTGGAGAGATGTTTGAGCTCAAGATCTCCAGGCAAGACTAAGTCAAGCCCTGCCTCTGGAGACTCTCCTTCCCAGACCACCATGGGATGGAAGGGGACCCTCTGCTGATGCACTCTCATGGACAGATGTCCCCACCACCGACAGACAGAGCTCCTCCAAGGGTCACTCCGGGTGCTGCTATAGGAGGCCGAGGCAGGCACTAGGCAGGAGCTGGGCTTGAGGGATGGTTCCTCTCCCCAAGGTGATATGCCAGCCAAGGAACCTTCTCCAACGGCACTGGACAGACCATGGAGGCAAACTGCATGTGGCCAGGCTTAGCGCTGACCTCAGCACGGGCTGAATCACAGACCTCCTGGTGCTGAAGTCTCCTTGAGGGATATCTGCTGCAGGGAATGTGCCTTCCCACACTTTACCCTCAGCACTTCCCAGAAGGACCATTTCCTCACTGGGATCTAATAACACAGAGAACGCTGAGTGCTGACCATGGCTGCCCTTTTCCCAGGGCCTCCCTAACCTCCCTGTGCCTCAGGCTGTAGACAAAAGGGGGTTGTCCAAGGGCGTGATGGTGTAGAAGAAGAAGACGACCACTGTCCTGAGCTGCCTCAGCGGGTCTGTTCTGGGCAGCAGGTAGACATGGATGCGGGTGACAGAAAAAACAGTGATGACGGTGAGGTCGGAGGGTGACATGATCCTGACTAGAAGACCTTTGAACACCCAGAGGTCACCGATCCACATCACCATCAACCTGAATGGGCACCAGGCTGTGCTGAGCTGTGCTGCACGGATCTCCTGGCCACAGGATAAACTCAGCCACCTCATTGCACCAGAGGAGCCTGCAGGCAGAGGAGGCACCTCAGCTCCCAGGATGCTGTGGGGTGAGGGACTGCAGTTCAGAGTATGCTGCTGGGTGAAAGACTATGCTCCCAGCATGCTGCAGGCCCACATCTTCCTTCCTCTTCATCTGGTGCTGTTCACCTACAAATCTTGCCTTTGTCCCTTCATGTCCCTCACCAGATCAACTCCAGGTCAGCCTTGGCTTTCCTAGCCCTATCCCTCACCATCAGACAGCAGCTCTCGACTTCTCCTGGGTCACCTCCCTCTGTCCCCACCTCTTGTACCTTCCTTTCCATGCCTGAGCTCAGTGAGGACCTCCTCACTCAGCCATGGTGGCCTCCTGCTGCCTTTGCTTGATTTCCTCCTTGTCGGGAGGGACCTTTCTCGAGCTTGGAGGAGGTGGTCCGTGGATATCAAGTAGCTCTCCAGGACCCCTCTTCTCCCCAAGGCCATATCCCATGGGATTCTTCCAAAGCAATCTGGGATGTGCAGGAGTGGGGCTGCACGGTTTCGAGCTGTGGGCTATGGGTGGAATTTCCTCCCTCCTGCACCTATGAGCAGTGCAGGGATCACACATGGGGTGTGCATAATCCCTTTAGACACATCCATCCGCAGGCAAAAACCAGTCACTCCAGCTGGGAACAGCCCCAGAGCTCTTTATTTTGTATTTATAGGGGGATCTCGGCAGCTGAGAAGCCCCTCAGCCCCTTTGCTAACAGCCACTGCCACAGCCGTCACTCCTGCCACCTTCCCCTCTGCTGCGGTACCAGCATCTAGTGCTAGGGAGGAAGAAAGAGAAGCGTGTGATTGTATGGACAGGGAGAAGGCAGAGAAATCCTGCAGGTGTAGCTCAGGCCACCTGTGATGGGAGCTGTTGAGATGAAGCCTCAACATGTCTGTGAAGTGGGAGAGGTCCCTGAGGGCCAAGGCCATGAGAAGGTCCCAGGTGCAGCTGATCAGCCTGGGGCTGAGTCAGGCTGGGCCAAGACCTTGAGTGTCCCCTACAGGTGTCCCCCCTTGGGGCAAAGTGTCTTGGCCCAGGGCTCTGCAAGGGAAGGACAAGCTCTCTGCTTTGGAAAGGGGAGAGCCAGCCATCAGAGGATCCCTCTGTCTTCAGCCAGGACTTGCACATCCCACATGGAAAGCCAATTCTGGCTGCCCAGGCAGTCCCCTTGGGTGTCAGGGAGGTCCAGCCCAAAGCCAGCCTCCAGAACCTGCTTCTGTCTCGCGAGGGCTGTCAGAGCAATGCCCTCTTTCCCCCAGGGCTGCCCTCAGTGGAGGGATGGGCCTTGCAGACGGGGGAAGCACCATCCCATTTTGGAGATAGTTACCAGGGGAGCTGCCTCTGCTGCTCTTGATGCCGCCTGTTGTTCTCAGCAACGTTCCTGTAGATTTCCCTCCGTGCTTGATGCGGCTCCAGCCTTCTGAGGACCTGGACCGCTCGTGGGGAAAGGTGGCTGCAACAACAAGGAAACATCATCCCTCAGCCTCTGCCAGAGACCCCTTCTGCCTCTCCCCTCGTCCAGCCCCTGCACTCACCCGGTCCCCTCTGTACCCACCCTTCCACCCTGTGGTGAGTTTTGGGCTTCGGCTGTGGGGGTAACCCAGGTCATGCCCTTGTTAGGAGACATCAGAGGGCGTCCTATGCAAGGCCAGGATGCAGGGACGGGGGTCCTGGACATCTCTGCAGGGTCACGGCTGCTCAACTGGCCCAGGCTGTGGCCAGAGCTGGTGTGCACTTACTCAGGCTGGAGTCTGTCCAGCTGGGCTGCTGCTGCCATCTCCTCTGCTGGGAGAGGGCGTTCAGCCTTCCTCCACCTCTTGTTGACCTCCTTTCTCCTGGGCTGGGCTGGAGGGTGGGGAGTCCAAGTGCCTCCAGGCCCAAATGCCTGCCAAGGAGGAGATGCTCTCAGCAAACCAGAGAAAACAGAGGTGCTGTTTCCCAGAGGACCTCTTGAAAGGAGCCTGCAGCAGGACCTGGGAGCCGGGAGACTCAGCACCGCATGCCCGTCATCACGGCTGATGGCTGCTTTTGCCCCTCAGGTCCTGCTGCCAGTCTCTCCCTGACAGGGATGAGCAGGCAAACCCCTGCCCTGCAGCTGGGTGTCAGTCCTGCTCCCACCCCCTGGAGACCTGCCGCCCCCGGTGCCCCGACAGAGAGGGTCGCTGCTGTTCTCGGCGGTGTCAATCACTGCCCGTACCTGGGGCGGCTGTCGGTCCTCCCCTGCAGACCAGGCTTCCCACGCCGCCCATTCTGCCTTTGCTTGCTCCCGCCGCTCTTGCCACCTCGGCTTCACTTGCTCCCACTCTGCAGACATCTGCCAGACCTCCTGGAGGGGATGGAACACAGCCGCAGGCAGGATTAGTCTCAGCTCCTGGAGGGGCTTCCTTCGGGTCTCACCTGCATTGGTGCCCCTCGCCTCAGGCGGTCGGTCGGCAGCGCTTTGCCCCTAACAGATCAGGGGCCGTGGAGTCATGCCAGGCTCCTCAGCTCATGGCAAAGGCAGCTGAGTGACCAAAGACCTGCACTGTCAACGACCTAGAAAGGACTTGTCCATTTTTCGTAGCTCCTGGCCGGAATAAAGTATTTCATGACAGCCCAGGGGACAAGAACAGGCGGGAAGGGTGTGCAGCACCTTCCTTTTCATGAAGAAGATCTGAAGGAGGTGACAGCCAGGTTACAATGGACGCACGCCAAGGGATCCTTTCAGGATGGCTCTCTGCACAAAGAGGCTTTTGCCGAGTCTCAAACAGCACGGTAGTTGCAGCAAGGCAGCGCACGTACCTGCAACGCTCTCCTGCAGCCTTCAGAGGACGGGAGTGCAGCGGTGGGCCTGGCTGGAGGAGCTGGCTCCTGCCTGCCTGCCTCCTTCATCCCGGGGGAGCTGCCTGGACATGGCGGGAGCACACTGCAAAGAGACACCAGGAGGAGTCGGCATGAGCACGGGGCAGGTTGGCCTCCCATTTTCGTCTGCTATCAAAGCTCCCCTGGCTGGCAGAAGAAGCGGGGGAGGTGGGGCCGTTTCCCATGGCACAGGGGAGCCTTTCCTGAGCCCCATCAGATGCATGGGAGAGGAGGGCCCCTCAGGTCTGTTGTAAGGGCAAGCAAAGTGCTGTGGGGTGCACTCTACATCCTCTGCCTTCACCACTACGGGGCCCGCAATGGGGGAAACAAGCTCGTAAAAACCGTGGGGCGTGTGTCAGGGACCTTCCCGAGTCCCTACAGCCGGACTGTCCAAAGGGGATGTCTCTCCTACGTGGGTGCAAGGATCCCTTTCTTCCCTTCCCACAAGGGTCTCACCTGGCAGAAGACTTCTTCCGCGTGTCTTGCTGCCTCGTGCCTGGCCCCTGGCTTGGCAGCACAGGGAGGGAAAACTTTGCCCGCCTCTGCAGCAGCTTGTCAGGATGCCCCTGTGCACCTGGGAAAGGAGGAAGCTCTTCAGAGCAGCCCCGTGGGGAGTGCGTTTTAGTGGGGCTGTGGTCACCCAGCGTGGGATAGGGCCCCACCTGGACAGCAGGAACCCGTTCCCGTACGTCTTCTGATCTTGTGACTTTCTGCAGCCTTCTTGTGCCAGGTGGAGAAAGCCCCAGCCACTGCTCTGCTGAAGACAATGAACCGAAACCTGGAAAGCAAATGATGACACAGGCTTGAAGAAGGGTGACCCCCTACCCTCTGCAGCTTCCCAGCACTAACCCTGCTGACTGTCGTGCGAGTCATGGCATCCCTTCTCCTTTGTGGCCACGCACAGGGTTTACTGGCAATCTCCCCCCAACACCAGAAAATGTAGCTTAAAGTCCTCTCCGTGTGCAGTCGGTTCTCTCTGATGGGAATGACGCCAGGCTGGGCGTGAGAAACACGACGCACGGTCACTCCAGGAGAATACACGCGTATTCCCAACTTGGCATTAGTTCACCAGAAACCAGTCACTTCAGGATGAGTCCCTGACTCGATGCTGAGTGTCGAGCCCCGACAACGTGCACTGCTGAGCAGGAACTGGAAAGCCGCCCGCTCGGTCGGTCAAGGGCCACGGACGAAATGCACTCACCTCGGGAACGCCTCGGCAGGAGCAGCCTGCATCCCCCGAGCGGTGGTCGCTCCACCGGAGACAGCTGCAGCTGGCATCCACAGCCTCTGCAAAGTGACCCAGAGCTGTTAGAAGGTTTCCAAGGCAGTCTGCTCTTGGCTCCCAAAGGAAGCAGAGCTGTCTCCTGCTCCAAAGGAAAGGCACTTCTCCAAAGCCCTCTTCCAAATCCTCCTCCGTGAACATTAGCCCTTGCTCTGCTCTGGAGAAGCTGCACAGCAAACACTGAGACTGCGCAAGAACACTGCCGGGCTTTTTTTAGGGCAAGGACCCAGAAAGTCAGAAGAAACTTTCTTTGCTGATGGAGGAGTCAGTCAGGGTGAGCATAGGGAAAGGCGTTTGGCTGGCCTGCCATGTCTAGGCTGGCCAACGGCGATTGGGTTGGTCCCCCTTCAATAGGCTTCCCAAAGACATTGAAGCAGCCCTCAAAACCTCAGCAACTTACAGTGTGCAGCAGTGCAATCCGGCTGGCCTTGCTCTCCAGCCCTGTGATGCAGTCATAATAAAACCGCATGCACAGGACATCGTCTTTGCAGGACAAAACGCCAATGTCCTTGAAGGCGAAGGCGAGGTGCTGCCTGTTCCTCAGCTGGAAGGAGTACAAGAGTATGGTCTCTTGCACACAGTCCTCCACCACGTGCCGCGGCAAGGAGGTGGCTTGCGATAGCCACTTGTAGTTCAGCGGCTTGATCTTGACATCGTCTGCAAGGAGGAGGAACAGCGTCAGTGCCACAGCAGGCCAAATTTCCATGGAAGATTCATAACAAAAAGCCATCAAAAAGGTGGTTTATAAAAACAGCTCTTGGGGAGTGGTTTGTTTTGGGGCAGCTCAAGCCTTCCCCCAACCTTTGGAGGCAATTCCCTACTTCTCCCAGCCCTTTCCAAAGAGCAGTGAGCACGCACCCCACCCCCAGACACGGAGGAGGAAAGCGGAGGGTGGCCGCTGCCTTCTCACCAGGGATAACCACTGTGGGGAACGCGAGCTCCTGCACACATAACACATCAATGTCCAGCCGGAAGACGGGTCTTCGAACCACATACGCCTCTTCTTCGCCGAGGAATCTCTCTTGGACCATAGCGAAGGTCCCGAGTCCTGTGACCACGACACCCTGCCCAGGAAAAAGACAAAAAGGCTGATGAGTGAGTATTTTAGAGATGGGAAAGCGAAAGCCTTGGAAAAGGCCCGTGTTGTGCATTTGTTTTCTTCCCCTCCTCAAAATATTGGCTAACATCCCGTGGATAGGGAAGATCCCAGGCATTTCCAGCACAAGGAATACCTATGGGACTGGTTCCCAGGGATTATCCTTGGCACGGACCCAGCATAATGCCCAGGCTCTCTGCTTGGTCTCTCCACTCTGACCATAGCGAAGGGTGAAGCCCTATCAGGCACCAAATGCTTTCTCAGACTACATCTGGACTTGGTTTCTCTTCTGGTTGACCAAGAAGCAGCTCTGGGCACACGGGATTATCTCGGTGTGCTGCCATGATGCTGAGGGAGGGATTGCTCCCCGGGGTCCAGGCTCTCTCTCCAGGGCAAAGGAGGGCCGAGATGCCAGCCCACCTTGTCCAGCTTCAGCTGTCCCAGGATGTACGCAGACACAGCATCCCAGATAGCCACAACCTCTGGAAAGCAAGGGAAAGAGGTGTCAGGCTGCGGGCCAGCCAGCTCACAGCCCCTCGCCAAGCTCCTCGCCCAGGGGGTGACAGATGCAGGTGTCCACAAACAGCCCAGACAAACACTGCCATGGCTGCGGAGCTGGGCTGTGCCCCACTTTCAGCCAGCCAGCCTTACTCTGCTCCCAGGGCAGGGCTGGAGCAGAAATGGGGATGTGGGAAGGGCTCAGGACCAGAGCTGTGGCCATCTAACCCCCAGAAAAGGATTGGCACCCCAGAGCCCAAGGCATGAACCTGGTGGCACAAGAGGATCCCGTGGGAAGGAACAGAGGTTCTCCCAAAGGAGACTAGTCCAAGGTAAAGGGCTGATTTACAGCAGAGACATTTCCAGCTGACTCGTGAGAGCCCTGTGGGAGCTGAAGGACACCTCAGCCCCAGGGATGCAGGACCCCTTTTCATCCCAGAGCCAGAAGGCCACGAGGTACCAGCTCCCAGGGAAAGCTGGCCCTGCATGGCCCCCCTCGCGAGGGGACTGAGCCATTCCCATGGGAGCCTTGGGGCTCAGGGCAGCCCCAGCACCATGACCCGGGAGTCCTGGTTGCCACATTGTCCCCCGAGCCCGGTGGGAGCCTTGGTCAGGCTCTCACAACAGCCCCCAGCCCTGTCCAGCCACCCCCACAGCCCAGCAGCTGCAGCTTTTGACAGTGGATAGCTCTGCTGCGACCCCTCGGGAAGGAGCTCCCCAAACCCTTACCCTTGGTGGAGAGTTGCAGGAGCGTGGGGAACAAGCTGCTCAGCTCCAAGCTGACGGCCACAGTGCAGCAGCCTTCCATCGCGCTTGCTGCTTGCCCTCAGCTCAGGGAAAGGGATGCTCTTCGCAACTCCTCGCCCAAAACTCCTCTCTGATGTGCCCCTGCTCTGCCTGTCAGCAAGCGTCCTGCCTGTCAGCGAGAGTCCCCCAGCGCAGCCCCGCTGCCTCCCGACCCTGCTCCTGGCTGTGGAGCAGCTCCGAAGGGCAGCAGTGGGGAGCCCCTGAGCAGTGCCCAGCAGCGCCCAGGCCTCGCCGGGAAGTGCCGTCACTGCCGCAGTGCTGGGGAGACCTCCCTGTGATGTGGGGCATCCCCCTGTGACATCAGCCCGCATCATTTGAAGGTGCATTATGACACCAGCAGGGAGCCAGCATAACTGGGGAGGGAGGAGATGGATTTCCCCTCTTGTCCTGGGAAACAGTCATCCCCTTTCTCCTCAGTCCTTTTCCAAAAACCCTGTCTGCCCCCTGCACCAACACGTCTCTGCTACTGGGAGCCAGTCCAGGCAGGTGGGGTTTGGGGGCTGGCTGCGTTTGAGTAGCTACAAGAGATGGGATCGAAGGATCCCATCAGCAGGATGGCTGTGGGATGCAACAGCCCCTCCGGTGTGCCCAAACACTCCTCTCTGCTGCGTGTCGCTTGCGTGGTAGGAGTAGGATGGGCTTTCTTACCCTCGTTTTGGCTGGGATGGAGTTAATTTTCTCCATAGCAGCTCATATGGTGCCGTGCGTTGGATTTGTGACCAGAATGGTCCTGGTTACACCCCGATGCTTTAGCTATCGCTCAACAGTGCTTGCACAGCATCAAGGCTCTGTTTCTCACACTGACCTACCAGCAACTAGGCTGGGATGGGCAAGAGGCTGGGAGGGGACACAGCCAGGACCGCTGACCCAACTGACCAAAGGGATATCCCACACCATATGACATCGTGCTCAGCAATAAAAGTTGGGGAAAGAACGAGCAAAGTGTGTGTGGGGTGTTTGCTTGTGTCTATGGCGTTTGTCTCTCCAAGTTACTGTTAGGCGTGATGAGGCCTTGATCGTAATGAGTAGCGAAAGGTTCAGTTGCCCTAAATTTTGGCATCTGCTGTCATTTCAATTGGCTGAAGGCTTTGCCCAACAACCTCCAAGAAGACGCCCCCAGATGTTGTCCGGTCTCTCAGAGCTGCTCCAGTAGAGCTTGCAGGTCCCTGCACATGTCTTGGGCCATCTCTAGCACCTCACATGGCACCAGGTGTTGGTGTCTGAGCAGCTCACTGCTGCCCTCCATCTCCAGGAATTAGCATCAGAGCTGAGACAAGGAGCTCACATGCAGGTGGCCATTTTGTGCACACCTGAACTGAGGCAAGAGGAATCCCACCTCCTTTCATGGATTTAGATCATAGATTCTGGTGTGCATGGGAGGGACACAAGTCCTTTTCTGGGCCCAGGACTAAAAACACAGGAGGAGGTGCCTCCATTGACTCAGCTGAATGCCTTCCCTCTGCAGGGGTAAAGGAGATCCCTCCCTGGCACTCTCTGGGTGTCCTGCCTAACGATGGGACAAGGAAAGGCAATGTTCCTGCCCAGTTTTTTTCCTGAGAGGAGACATGGCACTGCTGGGAAGAAGTCTGTCTCCCGCAATGAGAAAGGGAACCTCAGTGATTCCTTCAGCCTGTTTCACAGCAGGTTCCCCTGGAGCCCCAGGGACACCTGAAGGGAGCCCAGAGGGGGAAGCAAATTGGCGCCTTGGGCTGGTCCTTGTGCTGAGCTGGGCTGGGCTCCTGGCACAGAGGGAGCTCCTGGCAACTGGGCAGCGCTGCAGTGACACAGCTCTGCCCAGGAGCAGCTCCTGCGCAAAGCACAGCAGCCCCACAGCCTGACCCTGAGCCCGCAGTCCCCGAGATGTGCCCCTTCCCCACTGCCATGTCTTTGTGCTCTGCTCCCCCCAGTCAGCCTCAGGGGACACCCCGACACCTGGGCAGGCAAGCACCAGCTCTGGCTCAAACCCCAAAGCCTTTTAATAGGAACACACATGAAGGAAGGTGTAAAGCAGGCAATATAAATAGAGGAAATCCCAGCTCTTTCTGCTGCCCGTTGGAAAAAGGAGATGGGTTCCTGATGCTCACGGCTCTCCCAGCTGCACAGACCTCTCCTCCTGGCTGGCTGCACCCAGCTGCTCGGCAGGGACGGGCTCTCCGTGCCCAGGGCTCAGGGACTGTTGTGCACTGAGCTCTGGTGTCACAGCCTTGGTGTCCTCAGGGGGATGTACCGGAGACACGTCTTCAGCATCGTCATAGCCTGTGCTCTCCAGGGACAGGGACCGGGCATCTCCCTCAGCTCCAGGGACCCCAGCACTTCTCTGGGAGTGCAGGTTTGCCCCTGCAAGCAGCAAGGCAGGCCGTTGCACGTTCACCCCATGGGGTGTCCCTCCTGGTCTGTACATCACCTTCCTCCCTTCTCCTCACCAGTCCTGAGATGTTCAGCTCCCCCTCCCAACCCCGGTCTCCCCAAGGAAAACTCCCGGGGCAGGTTCCCCCATCCCAGGAGGCTGGGCTCTCAGTACGGCAGCAACTCGCTGGCAGCAGGGGTGGCACCCCAGGAACCAGCAGTGCTGTCTTTCCCTCTCACCTCTGGATGCAGCCCGGGGCCCTGCTCCCTCCTCTGGCACCCTGGACTTTTCCCAGTCTCCCTGCCCAGGGGCAGGATCCTCCGCAGGGTCAGAAACCTCCCTGGCATCATCATAGCCATCCGCTGGGTCACCTCCGGGCAGGACAGGGATGTCTGAAAGGAGAGGGGAGCTGGTGACAGTGAGAAGAGACATCCTGCAGAGTAGCGGATGGGAGGATGCACAGGGACATGGGGCTCAGACAATGGTGTTGGCAGCACCACAGGAGACCCCCCCGCCACGTCCTACCCAACAGTGAGGGTGACACTCAGTGACACTGCTGTCCATCCCATGGCTGCAGGGAGGAGAGATCAACCTCTTCTTGCCCCCTGTTACCTGGTGCTGGCCCCGGACCATCTTCCTCCTTGCTGTCCCCAGGGTAGGGCTGCAGCTTGGTAAGGGACCCCTCTGAATAGGAGCCTGGAGAGAGGCACAGCAGCTTTTATGGGCTGAGCCCCACTGACCCGGCTTGCGGACAGTGCTGCTGGTGACAGGGGAGCTCCAGAGCCAGGGCTGAGGGGAGAGGAGCACTCAGAACTCAGCCTGCTCCCCTGGGACAACCCCATCTCAAAGGGGCTCCCAGAGATGCCCTGGGACAGCACCTTCCCTCACCCCTCAGGCGTCCCCTGGGGTGCAGGGGCAGGCAGAGAGGGGCTGTCCCAGGCTGGGACGGGCAGAGCTGGTGGGGAGGAAGCTTCTCTCCTGGGCCCGGGACCTGCCTGCTCTCCCCACAGACCCCACAGCTCCGGTGCTGCAGCGACCAGGGGTCTGCAGGGGGTCAGCCCTGGGTGGGGGCCAGGGGAAAGAGCCCTGCAGATGGGCCCCCCATGAGGGACCCTCACCCACCTGGGCCGCTGAACCTCGCCTGCTTCTCCCATGCCGGGCTGTAAGCGATCTCCTCATACACGGCATCAGGGAAAGGCTCCCAAGCTCTCTCGGAGCCTGCGGACAGAGGCAGGGCTGGCCCAGGGATGGGCAGAGAGGGGAGGGGATCCCGCTCTGCTCCCCCAGCCCTGTTCCCCTGGGCCAGCCCAGGGCTGTCCCCACAGCACAGACCCGCTGCGCTGTCCGGTCACTGCTGCCACTTCCTCAGTGAGGGCAATGTCCCCATGGAGACGGTCTGGGGCAGTGACACCCTCACACCATCCCCTCAGAGACAGCCCTTGTGCCCCTCTGGACCCTGGGTCAGGCCCCTGGTGCTGAGCTGGGAGCAGTTCCACCTTTCCTCTGCCCCTGGAGCTGCTCCCTCTCTGCCCCATGGATCCATAGCACGGCCCCTGCCCTGCCGCGGGGAGGTCAGGGATGGGTGGAGGAACAGCCTGGGGGCCTGACACCACAGGGACGGACCCTGCTGCCCCACGCTTCTCCCAGCATCTCCCTGCCCCAGAGCCCCCTCCAGGGCTGCCCAGAGCACTGCCAATGGTACGACCTCATCTGTCTCCCCTCTCCTCCCATCTCCCCCAGCCCCACTCTGCCATTTCTCTCTTCACCCCATCCCTACATCTGCCCATCTCTGCACTCCCCCTACCCCTGGCCCATGCTCAGGCAGTCAATGGGGCGGTACGTGGGACAGCAGGCAGCACACACTCTTGTCCCCTCAGCTCTGCCTGTACCGCTCGCTGACACCCCACAGCACCCCGGCCTTGCCAGGAGACACATTCCCCTGGGATGGCGGGGGAAGGTCTCACCTCTGCGCCCAGCCCTGGCGATTCGCACTTGCCCGGCCAGGAGGGCCAGGAGCAGGCAGAGAAGGGCTCCCAGGATGATGCAGATGATAACGGGCAGTGAGACTCTCCTGCTGCCGGTCGCACGGCCTGGGGTGGGATCTGCATGGTAGGAGCACAGAAAGGGCAGCACCGGTTCCGAGAGAGGTGGGGGGCTGGGATACCCCAGAGCTCACCCCCATTACACCAGGGGTAAGGGACCCCGGGGGGGAGTGATGGGGAAGCGCCCACTCTGCTGGTTAAACGACAGCCCTCCCCAACCTCCCCCACCGCTACCCCGGTGCCTCCTCTTGACAGTTTCCCACCCCAGCAAGGAGCCCCTTCCCTCCGGCCGTGGGTCACAGCCCGGCCTCGGGAGACCCAGCGCTGGCAGGAAGGAGAGGTTACCTGCTCGGGGAGTTGGTGCTGCTGTCCCGGGTGCAGCTGCGGAGGAGGAGAAGGAGAGCTGGGCTGAGAGGGTGGGTGTGCAGGTAGCAGGGAGCCTCCTCTCTGGCACGCGCTGTGTGTGTGTGCACGTGTGTGTGTGTGTGTGTGTGTGTGCAGACATCCCTGACACATCCCACCCATTTGCGTCTCCTGCAGGGCTCTCAGGGTCGCTGGGACAGAGCCCAGGGCCCTGCTCTGGGCCATGGACAGGATGGCGTGGGTAGCCCCAGAGATGCCCCTGGCAGCTGCAGGGCCCCACGAGCAGAATCTGGAGGACATCCAGCCCCACAGAAGCTGCTGCCCACTTGGCCCCAGGCTCCCATGCTCTGCAGGGACAGCCATGCTCTCAGGAGCTCTGGAGCCATGATGGGACCCAGCAGGGAAAACGCCTGCCCCAGCTCCTCGCCAATACCCCCGTGAGGGGTCCCAGCCCTGCCGCTCACCCGAGCAGCGTACGGCAGCGTCCTCCTTATGCCGGCAGGCACCGCTGTCCCCAGGCCGGGCCCAGCAGTCCTGCAGAGATGGCTCTGTCCCCCGGCACTCCACCTGCTCCAGCCAGATGGGGCCCGTCCCCTCCCCAAATGCAGCCTCGTCCAGGGCAGACACTGCAGGGCCACAGCCCAGCTGCCTGCATGCCACCGCGGCATCCTGCATGTCCCAGGAGTCGTCGCACACCGTCCCCCAGGAGCCGCCGTGCCAGATCTCCACTCTGCCTGAGCACCCATTCTCGCCTCCCACGGCACGAATCTTCTCGCTGTCTGCAGAAGGCAGAGACCCTCAGAGCACTGGCACTGCAGGCAGAGCCCTGCCAGGGGAGAGGGGCCTGCAGAGGAGCAGCGACCTGTGCAGCTCGTGGAGTTTGGGCACACGGTCCCCAGCGCCGGGGGCGTTTCTGGCCGTCTCCCTGCAGAAGGAAATGCTGGGGTGAAGGGGCTGCTGCAGGGGGTGGTGCAGCAGAGAGGGGGGCTGAGCTCTGCTTGTGCCTCCCCATGCAGCCTCGCTCCCGGCAGCAGCTGAACCCCGGTCATTCAGGGACACGCACGGCACTGTGGGGCACCCTGACTGCTCAGCCCCAAAGGCTCCCTGGTTCACAGAGCAGCAGGAGGGCGTCCATGGAGGGGACGCTCCTCAGAGCCCTGGCTGGGCTCTTCTGAGACCTTGCCTGGAGACACCTCTGCCTCCCACGGGTGCTGCTGGGAGCCCAGCTGGCAACTGCTGGTGAATGTGTGGGGCTCTGAGAGCTGAAATCCTGTTTGTGCCCCCAGCAGCACAAGGGTCTGGCATGCAAAGGAAAAGCCCCTGCGGGCTGTGTCTCTGCGTTTGAAAATGCCCAGCAGGGAGCAGGAGCTGGGGTGATGCTTGTGGCTGGGGGGGTGAGAGTTACCATTGCAGGTGATGTGGGTCTCGTCTCGCAGGTCATCGCATGACCGTGGGTCCCAGGGCGCGGAGGGACACTGCCAGAAGGAGCTGTTTCTCTCCCCACACTGCACGCGATCCAGCCAGGCGGGGCCAGGCAGCCTGCCATAGGTCGGGTATGGTTCCAGGTACCCTCCGTCCCCGCAGCCCAGCTCCTTGCATGCCAGCGACACCGTTTTGGGAGTCATTGAGTTTGAGCAGACGCTCCCCCATGTCCCGTTATAGAAAACCTGCAGGCGCCCGGAGCAGTTGCTGCTGTTCTCCAGCCTCAGGGCCACGAACTCTGGGAGGAAAGGCACCGCATGGGAACAGGCTGGTCCGGGGCTGTGGGAGCAGGGATGCCCCTGCACCCCCAGGCCCTCAGCCAGGCAAGGCATGGCCAGCAAGTCCCCCTTGCAGCCATGGGCAGAGAAAAGTCCCTGACTGACAGACACCCCTGCCCTCCACGCTAATCCTCCAGGATGGCTCAGCTCCCCAGGGCCCCCCGGGTGGGACTGAGGGGACCCATGCATGGGCGTAGCCAGGGTGGGCTTGGGCAGGGGCTCAGAGGCGGCCATGAACAGCCTCGGCCGTTGCCAGCTCTCCCCTTGTCCTGGCCTCCCCGGGCACTGGGATCCCGGACCAGGTCCCAGCACAGACCTGAGCAGACGACTCCTGCGTCCTCCTTGTGCCCGCAGTTGTCTTGCGCCCAGGACCCTGCCGGGCAGTCCCAGAGAGCAACTTCGGCCCCGGAGCAGTTCACGCCCTGCAGCCAGATCCGACCGGAGCCTTTCCCAAAGTGAACAGAGCCAACCGCCTGCGCCGCCCCTCCGCAGCCCAGCTGGTGGCAAACGACGGTGGCGTCGGGCAGGTCCCAGCCATCGTCACAGACGGTCCCCCAGCTGCCCTGGTAGTAGATCTCCACTCTGCCAGCGCAGCGCCCGGGCCCATTCACCAGCCGGACCTGCCGGCTCCCTGCAGCAGGAAGAAAGCCCAGCTGCCATCAGGGGCCGGCTGCCCACCCAGCCCAGAGCCTGGGAGGGCCCGTGCAGTGCCACTCACCCCAGCAAACGACCCCCACGTCCTCTGCAATCCCTGCTGCCAGCGCGCTCTCGGGCACGGAGGTGTTGCAGAGGGTCAGCCTGGCCTCGTGCCCTGCGCACCGCACCCCTCGCAGCCCCACGGGACCCGTCCCTCTCTCAGGCTTCGGGGGGTTGTAGGCTGCCTCTGCCTCTCCGCACTGCAGCTGCCGGCACACCACGCTGGCCTCCTGCATGTCCCACTGGTCATCCAGGACTCTGCCCCACGTCCCGCGCTGCAAGATCTCCACTCGCCCGTCGCACCAGCTCCCTCCACCCACCAGCCGCAGGGATGAGGAGCTGTCTGGGCCTGGGGAGAGCAGCCATGCCCCAGCCCTCAGCAGCACCAGACAGCCCAGAAACCTGCAGCACCTCTCCAGGCTCTGGAACCCTCACGGTGCCCTGAAGCTCACCCACCTACCCCCAGCCCTCTGTGGCGAGCTTCAGGAGCAGCTTTCCACATGGCTGGTTTCCCCGTCCCTCAGCCTTCCTGGGCAAGACCCTCTCTGCTCTTGCTGGGCCAGAGCCACCCAACACGTCCCTGCTGAGGCAGCTGGGGCAGCTCCCGCAGGAGGGAGCAGCAGCCGGCGGTGGCCTGGGGACAGGCGGCACCAGGACAAGCCTTCCCCAACCTCAGTGCTGGCATTGGCACTGCTGAGCCATGGGGCAGAGCCCACACGTCTGTGCCTCTCTGCATCCCTGCGGACCTGGGACTGGGAGCCTGTGTCGCTGGCAGGGATCAGAGCAAGGGGGACCTGCCCGATCAAACAGGAACAGTTTGGGACTTGTGCTGACCAGGAGTGAGGGCAAAGCCCAGCCCTGCTCTGCAGCTCACAACCCTTCTCTGCTGCTGCTGCTGCTGCTGCTGGGGGCACCCAGACACCCCTGTGGGTGTGGGATTGGGCTCTGTGGGACTCACCGGAGCAAATGACAGCAGCGTTGCTCTCCTGGGAGCACGGCGAGGCCCCCAGGGCGGTCACTGGACACTGTCCCAGGTGGGCTTCAGTCCCGTTGCAGTGGAATGAGTCTCTCCAGACAGGGCCGGGTCCTCTCCCAAAACGCCCTCCTCTGGGAATGGACTCCGCAAACCCGCAGTTGAGGTGACGACAGAGAACGTGGGCGTCCGAGAGATCCCAGCGGGAGGCACAGAGGGTGCCCCAGGTCCCCAGCACCTCAACCTCCACCCTTCCCTCACACGCCGTGCTGCCGTTCACCAGCCTGAACCCTGTGAACTCTGCGGACAGAGAATGATGAGAGAGGGCGGACTTGTGCTTTTGCTCCCTCGGGAAGTGGAGGAGTGGCCAAATGGAGGAGAACCTGCCATCCTCCTCCTTCTGCACGATTTTAGGGCTGCAGACAACCAAACTCAGCCCTTCTGTCCTCATGCCCAGCACAGCACAGTCCCTGCCCTGCTCCCCTTCTCTCAGCACAGCGCTGGATAAGTAACACCCCACCCTGAGTCCTTACGTGTGCAGGTGACACCAGCGGCGTTTGCGTGGGTGCAGGGCTGGTCCCTGGGGGATCCCCTGGGGCAGGAGATGAGAAGGGATTCATTCCCCACACACTGCAGCTCTCTGTTCCAGAAGGCACCAGCCCCTTCTCCAAAGTGAGCTGCCCCAGGGACGGACAGGGCTGTGCCACACTGCAACTCCCTGCAGACCACATCGGCAGCTTTGGGACCAAAGTCTGAGTCACAGACAGTTTTCCACTGGTTCCCATCATGGATCTCCACGCGTCCTGAGCAGGGGCTGTCCCCTCCGACCAGCTGGACAAATCCTGGAGCAACCAAAGACCCCTGTGAGTTCCCAGAGCCCTCTGGCAGTAACCTGCCCACATCCCACCTAATCTCCAAGGAGGCCATAGGCAAAGAGCCCCACAAGCACCCCAGCAGCTCCCAGTGGCTGCTGATGGCACAAACACACCAGGGGCCCCCTGCCGCTCCCCATGCATCCTCACAGCACTTGTGGGTTTGCTTCTCTCCCAAACCCCCAGCCGCAGGCACTGCTCAGACAAACTGCTGCCATCCTGCAGACCCTGGGCTTCCTGGCACCAGCCACAGGCACTGCAGCACCCGGGGCACAGGGAGACTGGCCAAGGCACTGTTGGCTGCTGCAGCCTGCTCTGCCTGCTGAGCTCAGGGCCAGGCTGAGGAACCCCTGGAACCGCCAGAAACACAGCCTGGTCTCAGGGCGGTCTCAGGCTGTTGGGACACTGCTGTTAGATGGACCATGCCACAGGGTACAGGCATGGCACAGCTGTATCTGCAGTCGGTGTCTGCGCCAGCCCCCCACTCTGGCACCTGTCCGGGGAGGGGGTCCTCAGCCAGGGCCAGAGTGCTCGGCCAGGCACGCACATCCCCATCAACGGGCAGGCAGAGGGCAGGAGAGCGGGCAGAGGAGCAGCCCTGGGCTGACACGAGCTCCCCGTGCAAGGACAGGCGCCGAGGACAGTGCAAGTGCTGGCAAAGCCCCTGTGGCACAGGGCAACCAGGGGCTGGGGTGGGCAGGAGAGGCTGGGCAGCGGGTCAGCACTGACAGCATGGGGCCATGTCCATGTGGGCTGGTTCTTGTGGGGTGACCCTGGGAGAGGAATGGGGTGCCCTGTGCCACCCTGCTCCTCTGCCCGAGGCCAGCGCTTTTCCCCTTTGAGCAGTCCCTTTGCTTAGGCCGAGGGACACATGCCTGCCAGGAGGCAAAACCCAAAAGTCCCCGGCCGCTCTGCGCCCTTCCCTGGGGGTGTGGGTGGCCTCATGAGCAGCTCTCGGTGCTTCTGGCATGGTGGGACCTGGCCCCTGGCAATGCCAGACAGGTCCTGGCTGAATGGGAGATGAAAGATGGGAACCAACAGACGCCAAGGGCAGGGAGGAGGATTCATCTCCCAGTGCAGGCAATGACCGAGGGTGGGCTGAGTCACCTCAGGGGCCAGGCATGGGGTGGGCACCCGGGGTGGGTTTCCACTGGTCTTTCCTCCGGGACCATGGACACCAGCAATGACAGTCCCAGCTTGGCAGTGTGACCAACCACCCTGGACGTTGCTCCGGTGTCCACTCGTTGTCCCTGAGGGCACAGCCAGGTCCCTTCCCCATCCTGGCCTCAGAGGTGGGGAACAGGCTGGCCCCTCACCTGAACACGTCACTCCAGCGTCCCAACTGTGATCACAGTAGTGTTGACCCCATCCGCGGTGTCTGCAGTCAGACAGGGCAGACTCGGTGCCACCACAGCCAACCTCATTCATCCAAATGGGGCCAGATCCTGGCCCAAAATGTCCATACTTAGGAGCTTCAAGAGCAGACCCACAGCCCAGCTGCTTACAAACCACTGCAGCGTCCTTCATGTCCCAGGAGACATCACACACAGTCCCCCACTGGCCCTGGTGTTTCACCTCCACTCTTCCAGCACAGCGCCAGCCGCCATTCGCCAGCCTCACCTCCGCAGCCCCTTCAAACATCAACACAGGAATGGTCAGGAGAGTGCTGAGCCCCACAGTGCAGGTCTGGAGGTCCCCCCTGCCTGGGCCGAGTCACAGGCACCAGGGTGGGATCCCTCCCTCCTCCTTCTGGGCTGTCCCTGGGGCAGTGTGGGGGTCCCCCCTCTTCCCATGGGCTGCAAAGTGCTGGGGGTGCCCAACAGCAGACCTCTGGGCCCTTCACCACCCCACAGCCTGCGGCACCTCCTCCCAGCTCAAGGACCCCTTGCCCCACACTGTGCCCGGCCCTGCACAGGGCACCCTCTCCTCACCAGCCCAGCAACCCCTGTACGGCCCCGTGCCCCCAGGCCCACAGCTCCCTCTCCCACCCACAGAGGCACAGGGAAAGGCACAGGGTCGATTGACTTGAGCACCTTCTGCCCCTCGTCTCAGTGGCCCCTGCAAAGAAACCCCATTCTCAGCGGTATCCTGCTGACCCCACTGGTGCCTGCTGGACGCAGGCAGTGGGACAAGAGAACAGGCACTTACCCCTGCACTGCTGCACCCAGAGGAGCAGCCACAGCACCCGAGGGGACAGGACTCCCTCCATCTCCATCCTGAGCCTCCTGCCCTGCTGGCACGGCCCTCTTGCAGTCCTCTCCCTCTCACGGCTCCTGGGGACTCATGGGGACAACGATGACAGGAGGGTAATATATCTCTGCAGATGCCGACCCAGCTGCAGGAGGAGCCAATCGAAGCAGCAGCACCTTTTTAGACATTATTGGGAGCTTTCTCCCCTCTGACACAGCCCAGTCCTCCAATGAACTTCTCCAGCGCCGTTCATGACCATATATGAGGGACGTATATGTCCCGCTGCGCGTGTCATGGTTGCTGTGATGGGGGATCGTCATGGGACAAGCTGGGTGTGGAGGGGAAATGGGTCTGTCACCCTTGCACCCTGCTGTGGGACTGGGAGCACTGAGCACCTCCTATGCGGTTCTCATTCAAGAACCCATGAGGCAAGTGTCCAGCCAAGCCCGAGCCGTGGGAACCACGGAGCTGAGACTGCACCGGGATCTGTGTCAGGACAGGAAGGAAACAGCCCCTGCCCCTGCTACAGACCCCGCTCTGCTGGGAGCAGCAGCTGGAAAAAGGCTTTGGCCAGGGGAAGAGCTCCATGCCAGGAGTGCTGGCTCGCGCACCCGTCCCTGGAGAGCCCCACGGTGAGTCCCTCGCAGGAGCCGGAGCTGGGACATGTCCCTGCCCCGGCAGCAGCCGTGCAGCCCAGAGGCTCAGCCGTGTCCCTGACTCTCAGCCTGTCAGCGAGGGGCCGTTATTCCCCGCGGGTGGATCGGGAGCTGGAGCCTGCAGGTGCACAAACCACAGCCCACGTGGCCTCGCAGCGCTCGCCGCGCTCCCCGCGCAGCGCCCGGGCAGGAAGTCTGTGGTTTCCTCCTGGCACCGTGCCCAGGCACATCCCTGCGGTGCCCCCGAGCCACCCCCACCCCGACTGCCCCAGCCAGGGCTGCAGGGGCTGCTCCTTCGGCCTCGCAGACACGGGGCCGGGCAGATCCCATCCCCCGTGATGCCCCTCTGCTACACACAACCGCTCTACGCTCAGCCCCATGGCCACGGGGTGCCATCGGTGACGTGACCTCACATCCCTCCGACTGCCATCGCTGTATGCTCAGGAGTTTTACTGACAGTGACCTCACACCCTCCTGCTTCTGCTGCTGCGTGCTCATGAGTTACACTGTCACACGCCTGTGTGTGCTGTGTACGGGCTTCTGCTGACGATGGTTCTTCCCAAAAGCCATATTTGGGTGGGGTCTAACCATTATGTTGATGACATCAGGAGCACCCACACAAGCCATAGGCCTGCTCTTGCCTAAAAGCTACTCCGGCACCAGGGAAATCACAAGCTCGTACACAAGCCATGTGCATAGTCCTGGCCTATCCGCCACTCAGCTGCAGGTGATGTCATAGCATCTAAACCTGCCAAGTGCCTGCTCCTGGCCTATCAGGTATTCAGACACCAATGACCTCACAAACACCTGCACAAGCTATTGGTCTGCTCCTAGCCTATCGTCTACTCAGGCACCAGTGACACCACAACAACCTCCACCACCCATGGACCTGCTGCTGGCCTATCAGATACTAGGGCAGCAGTGACTTCACAAGCACCTACACAGCCCTCGTCCTGGCCTATCAGCTAATCAGTCACAAATGACCTTGCCAACACCTACGCAAGACACATGCTTACTCCGGGCCTACCAGCTTCGCAGGCACCTGTGACCTCAAAAAATCCAACACAAGACATGTTTCTCCTGGTCTACCAGTTACTCAGGCATCACTGACATCACCAAGACATTCACAAGCCATGTGCCAGCTCCTGGCCTATCATCTACTCAGACACCAGTGACCTCACAAGCACCTACACAATCCATAGGCCTGTTCCTGTCCTACTAGCTCCTCAGGCATGAGTGACCTCATAAGCACAGACACAAGCCACGGGTTGGCTCCTGGCCTGTCAGCTATTCAGCCGAGAGTGAACTCACAGGTACGTATCTGCCTATTTGCCATGTACTTGCCATTGAGGTACTCGGGCTCCAATGCCCTCACAAGCACCTTTACAAGCCGTGTACCTGGTCCTGGCCTATCAGCTACTCAGCCAAGAGTGACATCACAAGTACATACCCAAGCTGTGTCTCTCCCTCTTGCCTATCAGCTGCTCAGGCACCAGGGACCTGACCACCACATATCCACCTCTTTGCTCTCTGCTCACCTATGAGATACAAGGGAACACGTGACCTCACAGGCTCCTACACAAACCATTAGCCTACCCTTGGCCTATCGGTTGCTCAGGCAGCAGTGACCTCACAAGCATATACCAACCTGTTTGCTATGTGCTCGTCTTTTGGAATTACCACAGCCAACAGCTAAACCCCCACCCAGTCCCTCGCTCTTTCCCTCCCAGCACGATGGAGGAGACAACTGGAAGGGCAGAAGCAAGGAAAAAACCCACATGGGTCAAGATAAAGACAGTTTAATAAGTGGAGGGGAAAAAAATAAAAGGAAACAAGGCATGGAGATGCAATCACTCACACCAGCAGATCGATGCCCAGCCAGTCTCCGAGCAATGGCTCCTTTGTGGAAACTCCCCTCCGAGTTTTAGTACTTAACAAGGCACCATATGGCCTGCAATATCTCTTTGGTCCATTCGCGTCAGCTGTCCTGACTTTGTCCCCTCCAATCCTCTCGCCCACCCCCATTCCCCTTGCTGGGGGGTCAGAATGAGAAACAGAGAAGGCCTTGACGCTGTGCCAGCGCTGATCAGCAATAGCTACAACAGCAGTGTGTTATCAGCACTGGTTTAGCCACCAGCACAAAGCACAGCACCATGAGGGCTGCTATCAAGAAAATTCACTCCGTCCCAGCCAGACCCCGGACAATCTCCAGCCCTTATTCCATACCGTTTGCACCCTGCTCGGGTCCTGCAGTATTCAATGAATTTGCATCAACCACCACCACGCCCTTTCCCATCCTTTGACATGACAGACACTGTACTGGGTTTGGCTGGTGTGGCTCCGGTGGACCTGGGCAAATCCCAGCCCACTCCTGACTTCTCCCCTCACTCAGTCAGATGGAGTTTTTGAAACATTTGATCAGCTCATCAACCTAAGGACAAGGAAAAACATGTAGCACCAGCCTGCACCCCACGATGGTCTTGCACGTAGTTGTGAGATCCCCCAAACCATGGGGAAAGTTCCCCACCACCACCCTTCTTAGTGTGACACCTCAAAATGCAGTTTGCAGTTCACAGGCCCATTGGCTGGTTTTCCTCATTCATGTGGTTGTTTTGGGGATCCCTTCCAGGCCTTTTCCTCTTTGTTCCCCTGAACATGCTCTTCTGAGGTTGGCATTTTGTCCTGCTTTTCCATTTTCACAGCCCACATGGCCTGTGCCTTGCTGCCCCATGCAAAGCCCAGAGTCTGTCCCAGTAACCCTGCATGGCCGCCCTGCTGGGCTGGGCTGGGATGTGGGGGCCTCCAGTCCAGCTCACAGGACTGGGCTCTTGTTATGGGGCCCCTTGGAGGCCTCCTAGGAGAGGGCCACCGCCCATGGGCATGTTCCAGCTTGTCCCTGCCCCAGCACCTTTTCGGCACCCCTCCGCCCTCTTGAGGCCCCCCCACCCCAGCCCTGCCAGGGCTTGTTCTGCAGCCTGGCAAAGTGGGGGACCCCAACCTGGCCTTTTCCTTTTGTTTCTATTCACATGTAAACTGTAATTGCTCACTGCATTTGCTCTTATTGAAAAAGGGTTTTTCCATTTCATACCTATGTTTTTATGGCTGTATATACTTACTTTCTATAGCTTTATAAATGTTTACACACATATATAAATGTATACTTAAAAACATCTATAGGGCTATATATATAGAAATACTGTATTATTCATACATATTTGTACACCTATTTATAAATATATATA